>NC_072426.2:123130000-123430000 GCF_028878055.3 Symphalangus syndactylus | reverse complement strand
AAAAGTCATGTGAACACACAGCCAGAAGGGGGAGGTGCCTCCGGAGAAATCAAACCTGCTGATACCTTTATCTTGAACTTCTTCTCATCTCCAGAACTGTGAGAAAATAGATTTAGGTTGTTTAAGCCACCCAGTATGTAGTATTTTATTATGGTAGCCTTAGCAAATTAATAATAAAGGGGGCTAAACATCGTAGATATTACAATGATTTGTGGCCCCCCAAAGTTCAACCCTTACTATTTATCTCATTAGAATAAAATTAAAGGATTCTGGGCCAGGCACGGCAGCTCATGCCTATAATCCCAGCACTCTGGGAGGCTGAGGCAGGCAGAGCACTTGAGCTCAGAGAGTTCAAGACCAGCCCGGCAACATGGCAAAACTCCATCTCTGCCAGGAGCGGTAGCTCATACCTGTAATTCCAGGACTTTGCGAGGCCGTGGTGGGCGGATCACTTGAGGTCGGCAGTTCAAGACCAGCCTGGCCAACACGGTGAAACCCTGTCTCTAATAAAAGTACAAAAATTTGCTGGGCATGGTGGTACATGCCTATAAGCCTAGCTACTGGGGAGGTTGAGGCATGAGAATCACCTGAACCCGGGAAGTGGAGGTTGCAGTGAGCCGAGATCATACCACTGCACTCCAGCCTGGGCAAGAGACTCCAGCTCAAAAAAAAAAAAAAAAACCCATCTCTACAAAAAATACAAAATTTAGCTGGGCATAGAGGCACATGCTTGTAGTCCCAGATACTCAGAGAAGGGGGTGGTGGGAGCTGAGCTGTGAGGATTGCTTGAGCCTGGGAGGTTAAGGCTGCAGTGAGCTGAGATCATGCCACTGCACTCTGACCTGGGTGACAGGGCAAGATCTTATCTCAAAAAAAAAAAAATCATAATCTCAAAGATGTAAAATTTTTAAAAATTTTAAAAAGATTTTTAGTTAATAAATATAACTCATTTAATTTTCCTCCTTAAAGCACAGTAACAACAACAAAAAAAGGTGAGAAACACTATACCAGCTAATGCAGAAATGTATTTTCCATCACAGTGTTTGAGTTTGGACTGATACATACACACTAGAAAATAGTAACTCCCAGCTGTGCACAGCAGTTCAAGCCTGTAATCCCAGCACTTTGGGAGGCTGAGGAAGGCAGATTACTTGAGTCCAGGAGTTCGAGATCAGCCTGGGCAACATAGCAAGACCTTGTCTCTACAAAAAATAAACAAATTAGCCAAGCAGGTGGCGCACATCTGTGGTCTTAGCTACTTGGAAGACTGTGGTGGGAGGATTGCTTGACCCCAGGAGGTCAAGACTGCAGTGATCACACCACTGCACTCCAGCCCGGGTAGCAAAGACTCTGTCTCAAAAAAGAAAAAAGAAAAAAAAGTAACTCCCTAAAACCTATATACAACATATTCTTTTTGTGTGTGGACATGTGTGTATGTGTGTGCATGTGTATCAGAGCCTCAGTCTATTGTCCAGGCTGCAGGTGCAGTGGCATGATCATAGCTCACTGCAGCCTCAACCTTGGGGCTTAACTGATCTTCCACTTCAGCCTTCAGAGTAGCTGGAACTACAGGCATGTGCCACCATGCCCGGCTATTTATTTATTTATTTACTTATTTATTTATTTTTGGTAGAGACGGTCTCACTATGTTGCCCCATCTGGTTTTGAACTCCTGGTATCAAGCAAGCCACCCACCTCAGCCTCACAAAGTGCTAAGATTATAAGCGTGAGCCATAACGCCCAGCCCCTTCATCCCTGCTTTTTACACCTTCCTTCTTGTTACACTTGTGTCCTCCCTGAGGTGAGGACTGAAATCCACCTTCTCCTGCCTTCTCAGGATCTTGTCAGTTTTTACTTCTTGATGGGATCATTTGTAATAACGTTTAGATATTTCTGAAGTTTGTCCCACCTCAACAAACATCTAACACGGCTTTTGCACTGTCATCCTTTGCAGAGGTTCCTGATCACTAGCAACCTCCACTTGGGTCCAGTCCAATGGGTGGGTCTCAGTTCTCACCTTACGACCGCTTGGCAGAATTTCTCCATTTACCTCCTTCCTAAAAGACTCTTTTCCCTTGACTTTTGCCTCACATTCACCTGTCTTTCCCCGACTACCCAGGCCACTCCTCTCCCACCTAGCTTCCTCCCTCTGGCCATTACTAGTGGAATTCTTCAAGACTCAGTCCTAGCCCCCTTCTTCCTTCCTGCTTTACATCTGTACAGATTATTTCATTCATGACATCAATTCCCATGTTTCCAACCTTCCTGTAGGGCTTCCTGTTTTCCTCAATGTACCCCTATCCACCCATTTGTACAGTCTTGCCTCTGCCCTCTTCCCATTGCTCCTAGGGTAAAAACTCAGAAATCCCAATCTTATTGATGTACAATGCCCACCAAAGCATGATGACTGCAAGCTTTTCTCAACACCTGCTGGCAGTAACCAGACAGCCTATTACCCTCTTGCTATTTTTGACCCTCCAGAGGGGACTCCCTGAGGCCACGTTTCCATGGTCACTGCCAGACACATTTTCAGACAGGATACAAGTAAGTAGTTTATTCACTTATCAAATATCAGGACAATCATTCTCTTCCTTTCATAAAGTAGCGCTTCACTGCATACAAAAACTGAACCTCTTGAAACACATATTCCAACTCTATAGTTCATATGGACTATAAAAATTGGTACATTTTATTGCATACAAAATTATACTCCAGTAAAGCTCATAAAAGGTAAAATTTTTCAAAAATAAGCTTCTTACCATGACAAAGGCAAAAATCAAAAAATAAAAATCCATCACCGCACTTCCATTTCTGTACATTTGTCTAGTGGAGGCTTCAACAAATAGTTCATTAGCTTCCTTTAGGTGTTTAAAGGCACATGGTAATAATATTAAAAGCTTGCTTCAAAAAAAATCAAAACAAGTAAATAAAACATACAATAATATCTCACATAGAAATTAATACTGGATCTAAAAATTTAAATCTTTATAAAATGAAGTGTCCAGGTATGAAGTCCCACAAGTACACTAGAGTACTTAAATCACATTTATGACCCAAGTCCCTCATCAAGATAAGCACCTTAAGAGAACAGGTTCCAATCTGGTTTATCTTTGCATACCTAATACATAGCAAGATTCTTAGTACAACATCTGTGTTAATGCTGTTGACATGAAGGGATGAATCCTCGATTTCAAGGAGCTCACAGTCTAGTGGAGCAGGAAACAGTAACTAAAGGATGCTCTGGTCAATGTTCACTGGCAAGTGAAGAGAAAGACTGACAAATGTATTACTCAAAAGATTAAGGATGAGGAGCCCTTATGAACCAGATCTACGTTGCAAGTTGGCTTTTGTCACTCAGCATCCATGTCCCCACTTTTCTGATAACAGAACAAACTGTTTCATTGGGGAACCATCCCTCTCCACTCAATCTAGGACAGCCTTTGATCAGTGCCAGTAGAGCATCAAGTTTCCAATTACACAGTTTGATTCTGAAATTACTCCCTTTTGTGAAAGTTCATTCAGATATGCTTGGTGGAAGGGATGGAATGGAACCTGGACCTATGCTGGAACTGCCTTAAAGCTACCAGGGGCATATGGAAAAAGCCACAGGAAACACACTAAGTCCTGAGGACAAAGCACTTGGGCTTCCTGGTTTTCTAGCACAGCTAGATCTAGCATAGGCCAATAAGCACCTCCATTTTCTCCTCAAACCAGTTTGTGCCTGTTTTTCTGATGGAAAGGGCCTAATACAGACTTAATAAACTTGTAAGAGTTTGTGGCTTGTTGTAGTGGCTCATATCTATAATCCTGGATTCTGGGAGGCTGAGGCAAGGAGGATCACTTGAGTCCAGGAGTTCAAGATCAGCCTGGGCAACATGGCGAAACCCTGGGCAACATGGCAAAACCCCATCTCTACTAAAAAATTATTTAAAAATTAGCCAGGCATGGTGGCACATGCATGTAGTCCCAGCTCCTTGGGAAGCTGAGGTGGGTAAGTTGCTTGAGCCCAGGAGGTCAAGGTTGCATTGAGTCATGATTGTATCACTGCACCCCGGCCTTGGTGACAGAGCAAGACCCTGTCCCCTACCTCCAAAAAAAAAAAAGTTTGTCAAGTAGAGGACAGTGCACAAATAGGTATCAAGGCTGGCAGGCCTGGAGCATTACTCCAATCCAGTGACAGGGCTATCAGGTTATATCAAGCACTCCTGAGGCTTCTCACTGCCTTCAGTACCACATGGAAGGCCCCTCACCAACTGGTTCTGGCCTGCCTTACAAGATTCATCCTGTCACCAATTCCATCCCCACCCCCATACTCAAAGGCAAACAAGCATGCATAGCAATGGTGGGATCTGCAATGGTAGATCCTTCAATGGTGGCCAAGTACTCCATGGACTTTCACGTACCTCTATGCCTTTGCTTAGACCAATAAAATTCTCATTTACTCCTTCACTAATTGAAGTCCTGCTCACTTGTCAAAGCCCTGCTTTAAATGTTCCAACTCTGGAGAGGAGGGAAGATTCTCTCATAGTCAGATTGAGTCATTCCTTTGTTCTAACAGTATTTTGTTTAACATCTTAAAGCATTTGCCAAGTTCATTATTCAGCTGTTCGTACTCACAAATGAATGACATTGGCCTTGAATTTGTTCCACAAGCCTATTCCACTTAAAGCACCATTTTGTATATTCAAGCACCAGCATGATAAGGAGTATTTTTTCTTTTTAAATAAAAGAGGATTTTAAAAAATTATTCTTTGAACAGTAATAATGCATATTTTTGGTTGTATCTTAACCATTAACTAAAGTCACCTCCAAAAAATAAAATTTAAGTCAGCATTCAGCTTCTCTCAGGACAGCATATGGGTCATTTATTGTTTTGAATCAGTTACTGGGCTTTCACTTCTCTATTCGGAATATAGAATTAAAAAATCAGGCCCGGCGCGGTGACTCATGCCTGTCATCCCAGCACTTTGGGAGGCTGAGGCAGGCAGATCACCTGAGGTCAGGAGTTCAAGACCAGCCTGGCCAACATGGGGAAACCCCGTCTCTACTAAAAATACAAAAATTAGCTGGGTGTGGTGGTGGGCACCTGTAATTCCAGCTACTCGGGAGGCTGAGGCAGGAGAATCTCTTGAACTGGGGAGGCAGAGGTTGCAGTGAGCCAAGATCGTGCCACTGCACTCCAGCCTGGGCAACAGTGAGACTCCATTTCAAAAAAATAAAAAATCAATCAATCAATCATTTTGTGTCATAAGTGCTTTCAAATTACGTGTGTTTTTCTCACTGGGTTATTTAACAAAGGCTAACATCCTGAAGGTTCATGGGATCCAAATCTTGCAGATGCTACACTTACTGTTCCCTGTTTTTCCTCCTGGTTCTTATACAATCAATGTATATTATTTTTAAGGCTTTCTACACTTTGGTGAACATATGTGATTTCATATGTGATTCAAACTAATGCAAAATGTCAGTTGAATAAGCTGTATTACACTAACAACCTTAATACTGTGCACAGTACCTCATTTTGTGGTCTTTACATTTTAACCAGAGCCACATAAAATCCTTTTTTTTTTGAGACGGAGCCTCACTCTGTTGCCCAGACTGGAGTGCAGTGGTGCGATCTTGACTCACTGCAACCTCTGCCTCCCAGGTTCAAATAATTCTCCTGCCTCAGCCTCCTGGGTAGCTGGGATCACAGGCGCCTGCCACCACATCCGGCTAATTTTTGTATTTTTAGTAGAGACAGGGTTTCACCACGTTGGCCAGACTGGTCTCGAACTCCTGACCTCTGGTGATCCGCCTGCCTTGGCCTCCCAAAGTGCTGGGATTACAGGCATGAGCCACCGCACCCGGCCCAGAGCCACATAAAATTCTAATCCATAATTACTAGTAAAACTTCACTGGAGCTTTTGAGACCATTATCTAGAGACACATTTTCCTTTTCAAGCTTCTTGTGGAATAAAATAAAGCATTCAAAATGCTACTTTCCCAGATTTCCAAAGGAATTAATTCAATAGTCCTTATCTTCAGAGAAATGCCAGGGCTGCAGGAAAGGCTAGCCTTAGGCAAGAAGTGAGTTCACTGGAGGCTTTTCTGGGGCATGCAGAGGTTCTAATTGGCTGTCCCAACACGTGATGTGAAGATTTCACTCTTCCATGGGCTTAGATAAACTGACCAGGATGCTTCCCCAGACCCATCATTCACTGAGTCCTCTGCAATTCTTTATGTTGGTTGGTTACCCTTTCCAGAAATAAAAGTTGCATAAATGTTGTAAACAATTGTTTCCCTCCCTCCTATATAGCTGGGATGTGATGTGGGAGGGACGAGAAAAGACTAGCAAACAATTCCTTTGGGAAAATTTCTTCATGATATAGTTAGCCACACTAAAAACAGAATAAAACAAAAAAAAAAACCACCTAGGAGGTCTGACGCCTGGGATGTGGCAGGAGAGCTGGCGACGAGCAGGGCAGTAGGTGCTGAGGCACTGCCAACCCAGAGAAGCCTTCCCTGCAAGAGCAGGTGCCAGCTACTGGAACTGCGACGACTGTGTAGCCACAGTTACACTGTTGAGAATGGAAGGGAGGGAAGGGAGGGAAGGAAGGAGGCTGTCCAGCCTTTTCAGTGCTGCCCTCCTTTATTTCAGCTGGAGAAGGTTCCCACACAGGGCTTTACAGGACACTCACAGCACATTAATTGCCAGCAGTTCACCAGGCAACAAAAGCCAAGGTGCAAGTAACTGGCTATTAGTCCCTGAGCTATAATTTCACTCTATTTTAGGGCATTAGGCAGGACATGGGAGGAAACAGGTTTGAACAACATGTCCAAAAGTGCTATTACTCTGCAAGAGGGCATTAAGCCCAACATAAATAGAAGTGTCAGGCTCAAGGGTAATAGCCTGGAGCATTCATCTCTGCATTTTTAAAAAAATAAATGCTACATTTATCAAATACTTACTCTGTGACACAGTGCTAAATGCTGTTCATGGGTTTTATTTTTATTTTTTCTCCTTATTTTATAAAAATTATTTTTTAATAATAAAATGATTATCTCTTTTCTTAATTGCCTTTAATTTATCTCACTGAATCCTGACAATAGCCCTATGAGGTAGGTATTACTGTCCCCATTTTGTGGATGAAAGAGACCTATCACCATCACTTCACAGGAGAAACTGAAGTTCAGAATAATTAAACGCTGCACCAGACATCAATCAGGCCAGGGTCTGAAACTTCAGCTTCTGCCTTCAATTCCAATGCTCTGTCAAGGTACAGCACATACTCTCCTCATTAATAGAGTGACAGTAGTATACAATACTTTATCTTGACCTTTCTGAAATGGCAAGAATATGCATGACTCACAGTATATAACTTGTTTTTTATTTTTTTAAATTTATTTCATATACATTTAGTTAAACTTCCCATTAAATGCTGGAAACTAGGAGAGGTGGAAAATAACCTTCATTTTTAAGAAGTCAATATATTCTATACACACTCCCATACACTTCAATTATGTTCTTTGTCAAAATGCTCTTTGAACAAAAAAGCAAAAAGACATTCATTTAAAAACATGAACAAATTTAAAATGTAAAGTTTTATTTGGTCTAAAATTTGGGTTCCTTTGGTTTTACAAAGACTGTTGTGTAATTCAGCAGCACCTTGAAAATTACTAGACCACCTCATTTCCATCCCCAATCAACCTTACAGAATCTCTTTCAATGAAGTCCAGAATCAGTGCAGATTTTATGTATTAAACACAATTCCAAAACAGAGTGAGAGACATTCAGTGGCAAAGAAAAATGTGTTCTTGCTTCCTTGCCTCATGAGAATAGAAGCTTTTATGTTGTGAAATAACACGTTTGCCAAATGACCTTAAGTTAGTCTTCACAAAATGTTAAGCAAAAAAGCTCCACAAACCAAAAACCAAAATACCTCCCTTCATGCCAGGCATCTTTACAGCCAACTGCCAAAACAAATGATGCAATAAAACCTTGCTGATTCTCTCTCCACAATGCTCTCTATTCCCTCTGTGAAACATTCTGGCTGAAGGACACTGGATACCCAGGACTCACAGACTGCTTTCTGATACCCAAACACACCCACTTCCATCAGCTGAGTTTAATATATACCAAGAGTCAGTTCTGTTTCCTCCCAAACCTGTTTACACCAGTTGTGCCTGACAACATTATTTAATTATATAAATAGAGAAAATATGAATATAAAAATGAAGTTTTTCAACAGAAATTAACTTAAATTATTTGGAAAAGCTCCATAATTACTAAAACAAACTGCTACTGAATTAAATGTTGTCAAGATATCTTACATTTGGGGGGTGGGGGGTCTGATAAAATTTAAATGGATTCTGTCCTCAGATTGGTTCACAGGTATTTATGGTCTCCATTTCTTTCTTTCTTTATTTTCTTTTCTTGCAGGTATCCATGGTCTCCATTTCTTTCTTTTTTTTTTTTTTTTTTTTTGAGACAGACTGTCACTCTTTCGCCCAGGCTGGAGTGCAGTGGTGCAATCTCGGCTCACTGCAACCTCTGCCTCCATGGTTAAAGTTATCGTCCCATCTCATCTCAGCCTCCCGAGTAGCTAGGCCTACAAG
The DNA here is from genome assembly GCF_028878055.3 of Symphalangus syndactylus. NCBI lineage: Eukaryota > Metazoa > Chordata > Mammalia > Primates > Hylobatidae > Symphalangus > Symphalangus syndactylus. The sequence continues at coordinate 123,421,402 of NC_072426.2, read as the reverse complement.
CATGCACCACCATGCCTGGCTAATTTTTGTACTTTTAGTAGAACTGTGTTTCACCATGCTACCCAGGCTGGTCGTGAACCCCTGACCTCAAGTGATCCACCCGCCTTGCCCTCCGAAAGTGCTGGGATTACTGGCGTGAGCCACCATGCCTGGCCTCCACTTATTTCAAAGAACTGAAACTAGGAATTATGAACTCTATATTTAGATGTAGGTCATACAAGATAGGTAAGGTAAAACCTTCTTCACTGATCACACTGAAGAAGCTTTAGATATACATCAAATACGTGGTGAATCAAAGTTAACATTCACTATAAGTAAGTGTAAGCCAGGCACAGTGATATGCGCCTGTACTCCCAGCTACTCAGGAGGCTGTGAGGCAGGAGGATTGCTTCAGTCCAGGGGTTTGAGTCTGCAATGTGCTATGATCACACCTATTAACAGCTACTGCACTACAGCCTGGGCAACACAGCAAGACCTCCATTTTTAAAAACATTAAAAAAAAAAAGACATGAATTTTCTTTTGAGACAGGATCTTGCTGTGTTGCCCAGGCTGGAATACAATGACACCATCTCAGCTCACTACAGCCTCAACCTCCTGGGTTCAAGCAATCCTCCTGCCTCAGCCCCCCAAGTAGCTGGGACTACAGGTGCATGCTACCACGTCCAGCTAATTTTTGTATTTTTAGTAGAGACATGGTTTTGCCACATTGCCCAGGCTGGTCTCAAACTACTGAGCTCAATCTACCCATCTTGGCCTCCCAAAGTGCTAGGATTACAGGCATGAACCACTGTGCCCAGTCACAAAAAAATACATATAATTTTAATGATCCCTTCAGGGAGACTTTTCATTTACCAATAAACTATCACTAAAATAAGAGGATTTCTCCTGCAATTCTTTCTAAGGCAACTTTTTAACACTATCATAGTTTACCTTCTAGGGCAACCCTAATTTCATCCTCTACCCTATTCATCATTTGACAAATATGTTTTCAATACTTTGCCAATAAATATTGCCCAGATTGATATTTCAATTAATCTGTTTATTACAACTCTCCACCAAAAGTCAAAATAGGACTAAAACGTATTGGCAATGTTCTCCCCAAACTGGAGATGCCACGGAGTATACAGTGGATTGTACATCTGACCCTGCATACTTCCAGCATCAGTTTCACAGGCAGGGCAACTTTCTATGAAGTCCAGGTGTTTCTTTTATAGCCCAGTTTTTACAATACAAATTGTACATAATGGGACTGAATATTGAAGAGAATACAATTTGCATTATAAGGAATGACACTGGTCATGATTACGTCAGGGTCAAAAACCAGCAAGCACCAGGTACGTGGGACAAAACATCTGTACAACTTATTTTTGATGCTTGCACTTTCTTACCATTTTATTTCAGCCTGTTTATATCATAATAATGATACAGAAATAATTGACTTTGGTCTGGTCTTTCACATAGCCAGCTTTATGAAGGTAACTAAATTCCAGGCCCCCATACAAAACGGGTCTGAAAATATCAGTTCCCACTTGCTGCCTTACAGTGTACAACATACTTTTACATTTATTCTTGTTTTATTATTTTTTAGAGACAGGGTCTTTCTCTGTTGCCCCGGATGAAGTGCAGTGGCATGATCATAGCTCACTGTAACCTTGAACTCCTGGGCTCAAGTGATCTTCCTGCCTCAGCCTCCCAAGTAGGTGGGACTATAGGCATGGCACCATGCTTCGCTAACTTATCTTTTTTATTTTTTTTTATTTTTGGTAGAGACAGGCCTCACTATGTTGCCCAGACTGGTCTGGAACTCCTGGGCTTAAGAAATCCTCCTGCCTCTGCCTCCCAAAGTGCTGGGATAATAGGCATGAGCCACCACACTCGGCCACATACATTATTTCAATTGACCCTCAGAAAACTCTATCAGGTAGCCACGGTATACATCATTATCTCCATCTTACAGATAATGCAGAGAATCCTTAGGTAACTTTCCCAAAGTTATGCAGCCTCTTGGTGGTACAGCCAGATCTAGAACCCAAGACTTGAAACCCTATCTTCACTCTATGACTATTTCCTTTTCTCAAATACATCAAATCATGCCACATTTTAAGCATTTAAACTCTAATCAAATTACAGAACTCATATATCTGAGGATTCTTTAATAGTAAATAACCAACACTTATTGAAGGCTAACTATGTGGCAGGCACCATGCTAGGCACTAACCATGTATGACGGCATCTGATCTTATTAGAGCCTTTTACTAGGAATGCAACAGACTCATGCATCTAAGCAAGTCAGTGAGCTGGGACTTGAACACAGGCAGCTGGACTCCAACAACCAAGCTCTCAACTGCTCTACTACAGTGCGAGGCAACTAGTTTATAAATTCTCTAAGAAAAGAAACTATGGTTTTGTATTCTTCTCTTCTGAACATTAATAATTAGCACAATTGTTCGGGTAATTGCTACACACAGCTTTCTCCAGTCTTACCTTCTAAAGCAGTGAATCTGAAATTTGTGCATACAAACAGCTGAGGACTTTGTGAAATTGTAGACTCTGAATTCAAGAGAAGCTGAAGTTGAACCTGAGATTTTGCATTTCTAAAAACTTCTAAGTAATGCTGACATGGGCCCATGGACCAGACCTTGAGTGGTAAAGCTCTAAAACACATGCAAAAATAAATAAGTAAAACACATGCTACTTTTCTCCTGCAGATCTTGTCATAGTAAATTACTTTCTTGGGTGAGGTATTTTACTGGTTTTATCTCAGAATGAGTCAAGGGACCTTAATATCACCAATGGCAGGAAATCAGATGGCCTCCAGCACTTAAAGATGAACAGGAGGCTAGGAGGCGGGAAATTGTTTTGCTCAAAATTTTATTTCCAATTATTATTTGAATAAATCAATTTGCTTGTGAAGTTGCATAAGCTCTTCAGAATCAGCAGTGTTTGAAACTGATAGTTTCTGTGTTTTTGGTAGAAAATTCTCTTTTTATAAAAAGCTTTGATACTCTACATCTTTGAGAATAATTCCATAACTATTTCTGTGAGTTATTACAGAAGAAATACAAGCTTTGCAGCCAGTAAGATCAGGAGCTGGCATTCCAACTCTAAGCACATAGTAGTTGAGTGGTCTCAGAGAAACTGATGTGCAAAGGGGTTAAGTTACATTGCTATCGACCAAACTGGGCTAAGGCAACCTACCTCCTTCCATGTGTCATGAGAACTAAGTGAAATAACAGATCTGACCACCTAATGCAGTGACTGCCACATGGTAGGTACTCTTAATTGTTTATCATCCCTCTTCCCTTAGCATTGAGAAAAATTACTTCCTACAATGTCAGTCTGACTCAAGTGGCAAAATTAAATAACAAAATACTTTCTGCCAACACTTGGGCTTTAAAAAAGTATTAAAGTGTTCAAGTAGTAACAGCTTAACATTTACTCAACACCTAGTAGGGGACTAGGCAATGTTGGGGAACCTTTTTATTATCATCATCTTTTATATGTAAGAAAACAGAAAGATTAAAAAACCAGCCCAAGATCCCAACACTGCAACTCCAAAGTTTGCTCCCTTAACAACTGACAGACAACTTGCCTCCCAGTAAACCCTGGGGGTGATGCCTGGTAATGCAGAGGAAATCAAAGGCAACCCCAGGGAGAGAGTGAAAGTCAGAGTCACCATTCCTTGAAAGATTATACAGAAATCAAAATTTTACTTTCAAGCTGAGAACCAAATCAAGAACTCAATTCCATTTACGATAGCAACAAAAAAATAAAATATCCAGTAATACATTTAACCAAGGAGAGGAAAGATCTCTACAGAGAGAAAATAAAACAGTAATGAAAGAAATTGTCAACAATACAAAAGGAAAAACATCTCACGCTCATGGATTGAAAGAATCAACATCGTTAAAATGACCATACTGCCCAAAGCAAACTACAGATTCAATGTAATTTCTATCAAATTACCAACATCATATTTCACAGAATTAGAGAAAACAGCCTAGGCATTGTGGCTCACTCCTATAATCCCAGCACTTCGGGAGGCCAAGGCAGGAGGATCTTGAGCCCAGGATTTTGAGACCAGCCTGGGCAACATGGTGAGGTCTCATCTCTACAAATAATCTTTTTAAAAATGCAGGTGTGATGGCACATGCCTGCGGTCCCAGGTACTTGGGAAGCTGAGGTGAAAAGATCACTTGAGCCCAAGAGTTTGAGGCTGCAGTGAGCTGTGATCATGCCACTGCACTCCAGCCTGGGCGACAGAGTTAGACTCTGTCTCAAAACAAAACAATCCTAAAGTTCATATGGAGCCCAAAAACCCCCCAATCAGTCAAAGCAATCCTACTCAAAAAGAACAAATCTGGAGGTATCATGTTGCCTAACTTCACATGATACCACAAGACTATAGTAACTAAAACAGCATGGTACTGGTACAAAAATACGCACATAGATCAATGGAACAGAATAGAGAACCCAGAAATAAAGCCACATTACCTACAAACAACTGATACTCAACAAAGTTGACAAAAATAAATGGGAAAAGGACACGCTATTCAATGAATGGTACTGGGGAAATTGGCTAACCATATGCAAAAGAATAAAATTGGACCCCTATCTTTTACCATATACAAAAATTAACTCAAGACGGATTGAAGACTTAAATGTAAGACCTGAAACTATAAAAAATCCTAAATAAAACCTAGGAAAAACTCTTCTGGACATTGGCCTAGGCTTGACTAAGCGTGAAGTCAATTCTGATGCCAACAAATATCAAAGAATTTATGACGAACACCCCAAAAGCAAATGTAACAAAAATTAAAATAGACAAATGTGACTTAATTAATCTAAAAGGCTTCTGCACAGCAAAAGAGAGAATCAACAGAGTAAGCAGCCAACCTACAGAATGGGAAAAAGTATTTGCAAATTATGTCTCTGGCGAAAGACTAATATCCAGAACAAGAAACTCAAACAAGAAAAAAAAATCCTATTAAAAACTGAGCAAAGGACATGAACAGACATTTCTCAAAAGAAGAAATACAAGCAGCCAACAAGCACATGAAAAATGCTCAATATAACTAGTCAGAGAAATGCAAATTAAAGCCCCACTGAGCTATTATCCTGCACCAGTCAGAATGGCTACTATTAGAAAGTCAAAAAACAGATGTTGGCATGGATGCAGAGAAAAGGGAAGGCTTATACACTGTTGGTGGGAATGTAAATTAGTTCAACCTCTACGGAAAACAGTGTGAAGATATCTCAAATAAATAAAAACAGAACTATACTACTATTCGATCCAGCAATCTCACTATCAGATGTCTATCCAAAGGAAAAAAATCATTATATTAAAAAGGCACCTGCATTTACATGTTTATTTGGGTTTTAATTATTTTATTAAAGTAGAGACTGGGTCTCACCATGTTGCTCAGGCTTGTCTGGAACTCCTGGGCTCTTGCAATCCTCCAGCCTCAGCCTCTCAAAGTGTTGAGATCACAGGCATGAGCCACCTCACCCAGCCTGCACTTATATGTTTATTGAAGCACTGTTCACAATAGCAAAGTCATGACAGCAACCTAAGTGCCATCAACAGTTGACTGGGTAAAGACAATGTGATAAATACATATCACATTTTCAATGACTATTGAATGTTCAATATTGAATACACACACTATGGAATTGAATATATATACACACACTATAGAATATATAGAATACTATGAAGATATTGAATATACAAACACACACACCATGAAATACTATTCAGCTATGAAAAAGAATGAAATCATGTCCTTTGCAGCCGCATGAATAGAGCTGGAGGCCACTATCCTAAGTGAGCTAACACAGAAAGATAAAAATGCTGCACATGCATATTCTCACTTACAAGTGGGAGCTAACTAATAGGTACACACGGACATAAAGATAGAAATAACAGACACTGGGGACTCAAAAAGGGTGAGAGGGGAGTGAGGGATGAAAAGTTACCTATTGGGTACAATGCTATTTGGCTGATGGGTACACTAAAAGCCCAATCCCCACCATTATACAACATACCCATGTGACAAACATGTGCATGTTCCTCCTGAGTTTAAAATTAAAAAAAAAAATCAGGGTTTTAGTTTTCCTTACTGGGGCTGCTGCTTTAGTTTGCCTATTTAAATGTAAGTTCACTAAAGGTACAAACCATATCCTAGGGATTCTCGTGTTTGTTAAACAGAGTCTCAGATCCAAGGGTATCGAATCAAATAGTTGATTTAATATATTATTTCCTCCAAACCTTAGCTCATTGTTAACTCCAGAACAGATTCCATAAATAAGAAGCTTGAAGTCAATTCTGATGCCAACAAATATCAGAGGAAACTGACTGCAATTTGGAATATGAGTGATGAATATTAATGCTTTAGAAACTTAGCATGCTAAATAACAAAGGAAGCAAAAGAAACTAAAAATATCCAGGTAAACACTATATATTTTTCTTTTAAATTGTACATTCTACTCAATTGGAAGGGTGCCATGGTTTAGAAACCATTATGTACTATTACCCTTCAGAGAAGAAAGATTTGGGGTCAATCATGACATCTCAAATTACCCAATCATTATCCCTGTTCAGTAATTCAGATGACACTACCTAAGACACTGTGTTAATTATATACATAATGGTGACAGATGTGCTCCTGAAAACTGATTGCAAATCTAAAGAGGGAGTGAGAAGGGAGTGATGAATGAGAGATTCATAAAAGAATATTTGCCAATGCAAGGAATTAAATGGAAACTTCACTAAATAATTATTTCATTCACAATGACAGGTTCATAAACTATTTTTATTACTAACAAGAAAATCAGATATTTCGTGATCTAAAATAAATACACTAAAACAGTTTAATTTAATATAGTATGATTGCATTGTTACAGAAATTTTTCCTGAAAGAGATCTGAAGCATTTAATATGTCAAGCATTAAACTTCAAAGTAGGGTTTTGGCCAATTTAGTGTCTTATAATTATAGCTGTATGGTTTAGCACAATTACCATATTCCAGGGTATTAAATCACGCTACTCTCATGAAGAAACATTCCTTGTCTTGGAAAACAAAGTTAACAAACCACACAAACAAAAACATATTTCAAAGGCATCTTTCAAAGCTTTGTAAAGTAGTTCACATTTGCTCTGGAATCACACGTTGCTTCACATCTTTCTGCTAAAAAAAATGAATGTACACCTCAGGTTTATCATTGTCTAATCCTTAAGATCTTAAAAATTCTCTGTGCCATGACCTGCTTAGATACATTCAATGGGAACTCTCTGAAGAAAAGCGACAATGAATATTCCCAGAACCCTGGTCTTGTAGAGATGTTGATAAAATGCTAAGAGTCCAATGCTCAGAAACTAACAAAGCCCTACCCACCAGGTGCCTTTGGAATAGTTTCCATCTCATAAGAACCATAACTTTAAGTGCTTATTCTTCTGTTTCAGCACTCCCTTTTAACCCCCTTTTCAGATCTGCAAAATGAAACACCAACAGAAACACCTGAGAAATAAAATCTAACCCTGTCATCGCAATCACTGCTGGCAGAAACCAACTGAGTTTTCAGGGAACTGTCCAAGTGCCAAACTCTAAATATTTCACCCTAACTTACAAAGCTTTTCAAACACAAGTTTGAAAATGAGTCACGATTTGGGGGAAGGAAGGCTAGCATGAATCATCCTAGAACTTTTATAAGATTAAATTTCAGAGAATTTACTGACATATTGCCTAGTGTTAAGAATTAAGAAATATTATGAAATTAAAACTCTTAGGCTAAGGAAATGCCATGCCAACTTCTGCCACCCTAAAACAAGAACACCCAAAGCCACACACAGTTGCCACTTTGGTTTCAAAACCATAAATAAAACAGCGGATTAGATTAATCTCCATATTTGAAGGAAGAGAATTAGTTAGAATGAAGTGACATTATTCTTTCCCCTGACTAGGTAGACTGTTTTGTAGAAAAACACCTGAACAACAAATAAGTTTCCATCCAACTTCTTTATACATTCTGTAAAACTCTTGAAAATCAAGTACACAAATACAGTTAGTTATAATCTAGTACATATTTACTAGTACCAATCATTGCATCATTATTCTCAAATGATTTTAACCTCTTTATAGTATTTCTTAATATCTAAAATAATACACTAACCTATAAAAAACTCATTTTAAAAAATAAAGAAGTAGCGCCTACGTGGATTCCTGTGAAAAGTAAATAGGAAAAGAATAGGAAGAATAAACAGAACATAGTAGGTGTCTCACTAGCACACTGACTTATCTTCAGTAAGATATGTCATGAGCATGAGGCAGTGCACGCTTCATGGATACCACAAGGCCTTTTGTGAAAAAGTCCATTTCTTCCAAGCAGTGTGTTTTGTGAGCAACTCTGCCACTTGCTCCTGGTCTGCCACACACAGCGTCACCACTGGGGTCCTCAACCCTGTGGACCCCTTTGCTGGTATTGTCACTGCTCCCCTAGGTCCTAGAGATCTGGGGTCGCAGGAGGAGCCTCCATGCTTGCTGGGGGAGGCCTATTACATACCTATTTCCTCTTCAGCCCCACTTAGCTAGAGAAAACAAGGTCAAAAGGTAGATAATTTCTTCAGTAGAAGCTCAAATTCCAAGGAATAAGGTATCATAATAACAATAATTAAATAAGATAAGCTAACAAATCACCTTTCTGTTCAGTTTTAGACTTTCAAGTTACTTTAACAGATTGTTTCCGTGAAATTTATTATGTTTATGTTTTCTATGAAGGGAAAACTAGATTCTACATTCCCCTCTTTATACCAGTGTCCTTCATTCTATTATATATAATGGTTCATTAAAATTTTTATGTCGTTTTGAAATACAGACCAACACTCACCTTTATAGACTGTATGAGGCTAAGCTGTAACTAAGCAGTGACATTCTAGAAGGATAATTTGCCTATATTTGTCAAAACGTAAAACAAACCAACCATGTCACTTGGATAGAAAATAGGCAAACAAAATTAATTGCATACAAACTTTGAAATTATACATAAAGGATGGAATGACAAGACAATAATGACCAAATATACTGGAATGTACACTTGACTCAAAATGGCATTAGCTTTGGCACTACCGAGCCTCCCTACCCTAAATATGCCAGTTTCTGCTTTTCCTGGCAATAGTTAACTGCTTCATTGTTAATGATACAGAGTGCATTAGCTTTGGAAAGAGAACCACAGCATATGCTGACTTTTTTCTGCAATTTCCCGAAAGAAAGGACCCTTTCAGGCTTCAGAAGCACTTTAACATTAACTACAAAACTCCTCTTCTCTTTCTGTGGATTCTCACTTTGACTGCAAATGCACCCTGTAAGACCACAAATTAATTAACTGTGCTCCTGTGTAAGTTAGCACCTGACCACATTATGCTGTGGCTAACCAAGGAACAGTCATCTGAATCCAGGCTATCAAGTTAAAGGTATCACTTCACAGGCATTCGTCCAGGAGTTTGGACGGATACTCCTTTTACACACCTAGTTTGCCCTGTATCACACTTAGCACTGGCATCACTTCAGATGTGATCATTTTGCTTTTCCCAGCTGCTTGTTGCTTCTTGAAGGTGGAGATCATATCTTAAGTTCTTTGATAGGCATAACATCACCAACATGTGGCGGGTCCACAATAAATGTTTGACTGATTAATTTATATTTGTAAAATAATTCTCACATTTAAATAACTGAGACCTGGCCAGGCATGGTGGCCCAGGTCTGTAAAATCCTAGCACTTTGTGAGGCTGAGGCAGGAGGATCACTTGAGTTTGATACCAGCCTGGACAACATAGTGAGACCCTCATCTCCATTCAAAAAAATTTTTCAATGTATTATTTTCTTACTTACAGGGAAAAACTTTTTTTTTTTTAATTTAAAAACTCAAAAATTTGAAAAATGGGCCGGGTGCCGTGGCTCACACCTGTAATCCCAGCACTTTGGGAGGCAAGGTAGGCAGATCACAAGGGCAGGAGATTGAGACCATCCTGGCTAACAAGGTGAAACCCTGTCTCTACTAAAAATACCAAAATTAGCCGGGCATGGAGGCAGGCGCCTGTAGTCCCAGCTACTCGGGAGGCTGAGGCAGAATTGCTTGAACCCAGGATGCAGAGGTTGCAGTGAGCTGAGATCGCGCCACTGCACTCCACCCTTGGTGACAGAGTGAGCCTCCACCTTGGGTGACAGAGTGAGACTCCGTCTCAAAAAAAAAAGAGAGAATAAGAGTCCCATCTGCCCTGTAAGGTGGTTATGAGGCTTAAATGAGGCCTAGTCTATGTAAACCTCTTAACTTGGCACAGTGCCTGGCCTGTTGTAAGTGCTGAGTAAAGGTCAAAAAATATTTTTTTTTGCCACAATAATGTGAAGTTGGTGTTTCACCCATTGAGCCTCCTGAGTAGCTGGGATTACAGCCATGCACCACCACGTCTGGCTAAATTTTGTATTTATAGTAGAGACGGGGTTTCACCATGTTGGCCAGGCTGGTCTCAAAATCCTGGCCTCAGGTGATCCACCCGCCTCGGCCTCCCAAAGTTCTGGGATTACAGGCATGAGCCACTGCACCCGGCCTCTTATTCTGTTTTCAACCATGGAGAAACTGAAGCATAGATTACCTACCTTGCACAACATCCCACAGCTAGAGTGTGACAAAGCCAGGACACACTCAGGTAGTTGGGTTGCAAAGCCCAAGAGCTTACTTTCTATGTTCTTAGCAAAACTATTCCTATTTATTGCTGGTTTATGATACTCTATAACCTTGAAGCTACTTCCAAATACTTTATTACTTAATAACTAACCTCTGCAGAAGGGTAGACATTATTACAAATGAAGAACAGGCGGAGATAAAAATTTCACGAACATAGCCCTAATGAAAGTACGAGATACAGTACCTAATTTCTCTATTTTAAAATCCAATGTGCCGGTGCTTCCCACAGGTTCCCCTGGATATGCAACTTTCTGACTAGATGGTAGCTGAAAAGGATGTGATTTTGGGATTTGATAACTTCATTTGACAATATACTTAGTTATGGAGTGGGATTTTAAGCAATATGGAAAATACAGATGGTCATCACATTTTATGAATAATTTTCCAAAGCTCATTTGAAACCCTATAAAAATTTCCTTATGGGGAAGAATATGTTATAAATGGAAATAAGCTTGCAAAATCTTGTCCCCACCCCTATGGCCTATTTAACTCTTAATCCTTTATTTATAATCCTATAATTACTAATCCTTTCTATTGGGAAGTTCCTGGTAAATATTCCTTGTCATTTTACCATTGAGCCTGACAGAGTAGGCTCTTCATCAACATTTATTTTCCTTTGCAGTCATTCAACTCTCACTCATAGAAGCTTATAGTTCAGGCTTCTATGAGAGACTGCACTATTCACTGTCCCCTGTTCTTCGCCCCTCCCTGTATACACGTCCTTTGCAGGGATTTCATCAACCCTTGTCTCCAGAGTTTGACCATTTGTCTCATTTTAACCAACAGAATGAGACAGAAATAACAATGTGCCAGTTTTCAGCCTGGGCTTCCAGAGGCCATATGTGTTTCCATTTGCTCCCTCGTGCTTCTGCCATTACCATGAGAAGGCCTGAGCCAGCCTGCTGGTGGAAGGAGGATGAGAGACATGTGGAGGGAAGCTGCCCCAGCTAAGCTGTCCCAGCTAACTCCACCCTACTCCCTATTATCTTGCAGCTCAGCTGAGAACAGCAGAGCTGCTGCAGCCATCATTTAAAGGATAATAAATAGACCGGGCATGGTGGCTCACGCATGTAGTCTCAGTGAGTTGTGAAGCTGAGGTGGGAGGATCCCTTGAGCCCAGGAGTTCAAGGCTGCAGTGAGCTATGATTGCACCACTGCACAGCCTGGGTGGCAGAGTGAGACCCTCATTTCAAAAAAAAAAAGAAGAGAAAGATGAGAAATAAATACATTTTTGGAATTACAGTTATATGCTAGGTTCTCCATGATCCATTATGCACACAACTTCACACCACCAGCAGCATTCATCAAATTAATATTTATTTGGCTTCTTGATGAATTTGTGATTTTTAAAAAATCCTGTACCCTCTGTAACTCTGCTGCTAGGGTAAAGTGCCCTAGGTATAGAGTTGGTTTGAACCAAGTTTGGAGACTGGGTTTGAAGCTTAGTGTCTGCCAGTTGCTAACCACATAGAAAAGTCACAGCCTCTTCAGACCACAGAATGATATGCTCAAACCACATTCCAGGCTCCCTGGAAGCTGTTCCTTCTCCCATATCTCATTTCCTCAGAGTTAGGATGAGAAGTAAGAACTTGCCACATGCTCACAGTGACTTTTCCAATCACTTCTCCACTCTTAATAAAAACAAAAACCCCATTCCTTTGAATCTCATGCCATCTAATGACACCAGTTTGTATTCTTCAGCTCTGACAATCCCCTCTTCAGTTAAGGCTTTAGAACTGGGTTCATGTCTTCTCCATCCCAGGTACTTCAATTACTGTAGGTGATATCACAGATCATAGTGATGGTCAGACAACCTCCTCAGCTCCAGTGTGGTCAGCACCACTAAAATTCTTCTGCCACTGCAGCCCACTGCCACATCCCGGACTTTATCATTCAGAGGGACCGTACTTCTAAATCCTTTAAATAAAATATCCTCATGATTACAAAATTCCTGTTCTTCTGACTCTCTCAGCCTTATGACACCCATACATCAACCTCTGGAAATTTCAGTCTCTCACTTACATTCCTCCCTTCCTCCACGAGATTCCTCCATCCTTGGTTTCACTCCCGTCTCCATGGTCCACAATTTAAGGGGGTCAAAAATCCATGACTTGACTGTCCTCTCAGTGCCCACAACTGAGAACACTCCAAATCTTGATCAACACAATTCTCTACATTCTTTGTACTTTACTTGGGTCAGTGAATGCAACTGGAGAAACCCCACAAGGCTCTGTATGTTCACAATGCCACTAATAAGTCCATGGTTTCCATCTCACTCTCAAAGCTGCTTCCTTAAGCAAGCAGCTTCCTTAGTTAATAGAGCTTTCTTCTAACTAAACATCAGCTATTTCCTTATTTTCTTATAGCACTTTTCACTATGAAAAATGTTAAATTTAAGTTTACTTACCTATTATCTGCCTTGCCACACTGGAATTCAAGCTTTGAAAGAGCAGACACTTTGTCTTATTAACATTTGTACACTCCATTCAAGTTTGTGAGACGGATGAATAAACCCTTATCCTTTCTTCAGGTGGCTTTCCCTGCTAAGTGTGGGTTAGGTGCCCCTTTTACATTATTTCACTGCAGCATCCTGCACTTCCTCTTTCACAACACCTATCACACATTGTATTTTATTCTCCTTCATTGCTTTCTTCTTGAAGACAGTGATGGGTCTTAATGACCAATTGCATGTCTTGTACTGAACTCAAAGCTTAAAACAGATTTGAGTACTACTCATTATATTTGAGTAAATATTTAAGTGCTTGTTTGTCTTCAGGGCAGCATTTTATGAAACACCAGTCCAAGGAGATATTTAATAAGGTATTCTTGCATTAAAGGGTTCTGTGACTGAGTAATATGAGAAATGTTCCAACAGATTTCTTCACTTCAGGACTTTTAAAAGTTTCTGATATGCTAATGTGCACTGTGAATCTCCAAGAAGCAAGCTTTTCTGAAATACAACCTGAAACTGAGAGACTGTGTGTGTGTGTGTGTGTGTGTGTGTGTGTACACGTTTATGAGAGGCAGGTGTTTTTTTCCCACTGCTCCAGAGAACAAAAAATAATTTAGAAAGACAATCTTCCAAAATTTAGCCCATAAATTGTTCAAAAGCATACTAAGCAGACTTTTCATTATAAAATGAATTAAATCAGAATTTTCTCATGGCAAACAAACATTCTTACTTGGATTAGGTAAGTCAGCAAACAATTTTTTAAAAGATATACTCATCTAAAAGGCAAAACACTATCAAAAGGGAGAGGGAGGTAATCGTTCACTCCGTCTTAGTGAAATGGAACACTGCAAGGAATAAAAAACACATCTGTCTCAAAAAAACAAACAAACAACAACAACAAAAACATGATTTGGGGAACTACTGGCAAGAATAACCACAGACCAAAACTTTAGTCCAAATAGCACACCAGGCTGCAGAAAACAGGATGGATTTTTACAAGTCAGAAAGACAAATTTTTAAAAATATTTTTAAAACTTTTGCTGCAAGAAAGCAATTATACATGCTTCCTAGGCACTTCCATCACTGCAAAGAATTGTTTTCAAAGTAATATAAGCAACTTAGACTAAAGAAAAAAATCAAAATTGTAAAAACTCCAAAAGATTAACATATGCACCCTTACTTCACACAAAAAATACAAATAAACTGTTCCTTATGAATGACTAAAATTTTCTTTATATATATTATATTATAATAATCTCTTGAAGATATTTCTTCAAGATATTATTTTTGGTGAAGTTATTTTGTGGTGAACACATCAAGCACTGCCTTATCTAATTTATTTCACAAAATAGACCCTACCATAACATTTTAAGAGTTTATACACAAAAATGGCCGGGCATGGTGGCTCATGCCTATAATCCCAGCACTTTGGGAGGCCGAGGCAGGTGGATCACCTGAGGTCAGAAGTTTGAGAGCAGCCGGACCAATATGGTGAAAACGCGTCTCTACTAAAAAATACAAAAATTAGCTGGGCTTGGTGGCGGGTGCCTGTAATCCCAGCTACTTGGGAAGCAGAGGTAGGAGAATCACTTGAACCCAGGAGGTAGAGGTTGCAGTGACCCGAGATTGCGCCATTGCACTCCAGCCTGGGCAACAGAGCAAGACTCCGTCTCAAAAAAAGAAAAAAAGAGTTTATACAGAAAAATGACATGCAGGAGAGAATGCTTTCAAAATTTATAATTCTCATTTCCTGAATTTCAACATTGTATCACAACTACTAAATTCTGTTTTCCAAAGAAAGTCCTTTAGTTAGCAAATAATTAGAACTGGACAATATTTGGGGCTACATGAGTTTCCTTGAAAAGCATGCAAAGACCTTAGAACCCTTTTCCTATCCCAATTGTACTCTCTTCATCTCCCTGCTTTGCTACAACCCTTGTTTACATGAGATGACTGATGAACTGAATCTAATGCAACCTACTATTAGATGGACATTTTATGTTTACACATTGTAATTAGCTGACACTGAATGATTGTTATTAGCACAATCAGTTATCAAACCCACAACACCTTGTTCACATTCTCTTATCAGAGAGAAAAATATACATTTCATGTTTAATTTGGAAATGTTGCCACAGGAACTTTTTCCATCCTTTGAACCAGTTCTCCCAAATTTTACAAAACACTGCCTTGGTTTATTGTATATGAATGTACTATGTCCTGCTATATCATCCCTTTAAAACCAAACAGTAAACTTATTTTGCCATGTTGATAGGTGGTTTTGCATTTCAGACCTGCTCACTGCTACCTATTAGTTGAAACTCAAAGTATGTTCAATGCTCATTATGCACAGATTCTGTATGTACAAGTTCACCCTACTTGCTAAAATTTATCTTTAATCTCAACATCAATATTTGTGGTACTTTCGTGGTCATTCTCGTACATGCACAGAGAGGTAAAAAATCTGAGTTGCCCTGCGCACATCAAGGTGAGGTTAAGGTGATGTTCTACCTTGTTTCATTTCTCATATGGTAAACACGTGTCCTTTTCACGGTCTTTTCATGGTCATGGCACATTTCTTTGACCTTTTTGTTGGTGATTTAGCTGTTTAAAATGGTCCCCAGGCATAATGCTGAAGTGCTATCCGGTGTTCCTAAGTGAAAGAAGGTTCTGATGGATCTTATGGAGAAAATACATGTTAGTGAAGCTTTTTTAAGTCGCGAGTAATAATGATGTTGGCCATGAATTCAATGTTAATCAATCATCAGTATACATTAACTATGGTGTCTTTAAACAGAAACACACATAAAACAAGCTTGTATGTTGACTGGTTGATTAAAATGTTAGCTGGGCATGGTGGCTTATCCCTGTAATCTCAGCACTTTGACAGGCGGTGGTGGGAGGACAGTTTGAGCGTAGGAGTTTGAGACTGGCTTGGGCAACAAAGTGAGACCCTGTCTCTACAAAAAGTAAAATAACTAGCCAGGTATGGTCTCTATAAAAAATTTAAAAATTAGCTGGGTGAAGTAGCACGTGCCTATAGTCCCAGCTTCCCAGCTACTTGGGAGACTGAGGCAGGAGGACTGCTTGAGCCCAGGAGCTGAAGGCTGCCATGACGCATGATGGTGACACTGCACCCCAGCCTGGTTGACAGAGCAAAACCCCGTCTTTAAAAAAAAGTTGTGAACCAAAGGCTCTTAGGAACTGAACCCTGTAGTTCCTCTAGGAGCAATGGTTTAATATTTGTTAATTCAGTGTTTACACATAGAACACAACTACCATGAATAGTGAGAATCAACTGTACCATCTCTGGCATTGAAAGCTTTCTAATCTTTTGCTTGCTCTCTAAAATGAAACCTCTCTACACTGCATTCTGCACAGGGTTCAGTCCCACCAGCATACCTTGATTCACAGCCCACATTACCCACTGAATTTTAAATTTCCTCTTGTATTTTGCGGCATACAATCCAGCACTTGAATGCTAGCAGAAGTCAACAATTCCTCTGAGAATGACGTTCCCATTAACAAAACCACCTGTGTGCAAAAGGGAATGGAAGGAGCTGCCCCTCTTCTTAACACTAGATGGTTGGCAGGGGTATGTGGAGAGGAGGGGATAGCAGCAGCCAACCTGAATGCCCTTTCTTCCATCTAAGCAAAAGGCAAGGCAGCCCTTCTATGCCTCACAAGACCTCAAGAGAGCAAAGGATACCACAGCTTATCCTCACACACAGGGCTGCCTTCATGGATGTGCAAATTGTACAGTCGTATAGAGCCCGAGGCTTGGTTTAACATACTGTTGCTGTCTTGAATGTCTTAGTAATTTCTCAACAAGGGGTCTGCATTTCCATTTTACACTGTGTCCCACAATTACATAGCCAATTCTGCCCACAGGACCCCTACAGTATTACAAAAGAGGTTAGTCTCAAGAAAGGGAGGCTCACTTCTGCTGAGGATGAGTCAGGGAGGGGCAGCACACATTACGCAGGGAAGGAACACAAGGACCTGCCAAGATGCAACAAGGAAGCGACCAGTGTCTGGGAATGTCTCCCTAGGACTCCTACAGCATTTCAACCTCTAATAAAAAGAGCTTTTGACAAGGAACAGTGACTCTGGGACCCAGTCTCTCCAGTAACACCCAGGATTGTCCCAGGCTCAAATAAGACAGCCAATTCAACATTAAGAGGGGACCTCAATTATTTTCTTACAAGATATTTTCATGGGTTCCACATACTCCATAAAATTTGCTCCAGTCACAATGTAGTTCTTTGTCACATTTTCTTGGGTCATATCAGCCTAACAGCGAAGTAAGATTTGCTATATAAAGTAGGCTTACATTGTACTTAGGTAAAAACAATAGTTTTTCTTCATACAAAGAACATCTACTTTTTTAAAAACCTCCCACACAAGCAATTTGTGACATGTAATTCAACAAAAACATTTCTATTTAAAGTGAAGTATTTTTAAAATCACATTTGTTTAATTTGCTCCTAGAAGAAAATGTACTAGGCTTTTTTTCTGCCTTAACGCAATGGTGAGCTGCCATGTGCTCTTAATAAAATGATCAAATGAAGCCAGGCACAGTGATGCATGCCTGTAATCCGGGCTACTTGGGAGGCTGAGGCAGGAGGATGGCTTGAGTCCAGGAGTTTGACGCTGCAGTGAGCTATGATCACACCACTGCACTCCAGCCTGGGCAATCAAGCAAGATGCTGTCTCTAAATAAAACAAAATGATCAAATTATTGTAGCAGCATACTTTTGGTCCTTGATATTTCCATTTGTTCAACATTTAGTGGCCCCTTAGGAAACCAGGACTTATTAAGAGTTTCTGTGCTAGGACCTGTAGCCAGCTATACAAGCTTGGCACCTGTATAAACAGCAACGAAGAAGCTTTTTAAAAATTCTGTATTGCTCTCAGTGATCTCCAGTTTCGGTGGTCCAAGGTTAGAGATCTTGCTTTCAGTCTGGATTCTCTGCTCCACATCCTCTGCCTCTATCCCGCCTCTGCCACGCTAGTCTAGATCACATCTAGAGTGAGCGTGTCTCCTGATTGGTTATGCCGGTGGTCTTCCTTCTCTTTTAGCCTCAGTCCAGCTGGCAGAATAACCCCAAAGCAGTTTTCATTATATCAGTTTGGTCAAAAGCTGATATAGTCTTCACATGGCCCCCTGTTTAAACTTAACTCCCCATCTCCAAATTTCTCCCAGCTTATTTCCTACTATGTCTTCACATTATTCTCATTTCCCTTAGTACTGTCAACCATCTTTGCACTTGCTTTTCTGCTGCTGCTACTGCTGTACGTGCATTCATGTTCGTGTGCATGTGTATGGGTAAGGGTGTGGCTGGGTGATGGATGGGGACAGTCTCTCTACTTCAGTCTCCCCAGCTCTAGCCCTATTTGCATTCTATTTCTTCACGAACACTTCCCAACTCTTCCGGCTCACACTTCTGTCTTCTAGCTGGCTAGTAGTATCCACGAGCCCTTTGTCACTTCTCTCATTATGTGTTTTAGATTTCCTCATCAAATAGAGTTTGATGCCTGAAGAACAGGGACCTCACTTCATCTGAATTCTGAATGAGCTAGGCAGGTAAGGGGGGCTCTCAGTGAATACATATTAAGGACTTCTGAGCTCCACAGCATTCCAGATTCATTAAATAGACTGGATGTTTGCTCAAACAAATTATCTTATTAAAAACTTCCGTGCAAAACATCCATAAATTTAATCCAGTTCTCTCATTTTCCTATATAGTATCAGTGCTAAATTGCTCTAAATATAGCTCAAATAAGCCATTAACCAGGAACCATTATACAATATAATGTCACCAAATTCGCCTAAATATATTAGCACACAAACTGCAAATACAACTGCATGAAAAGCCAAATCATTAATGGAGATTAGGCACCTCTTCAAAAAAATTTCTTTTTCCATAGTTAAGAAATTTTTTATTTTGGGAAGAAACACTTCTGATTTTAAAAAATAAAGTATGGCTAGTTGTTCCACAGATCATTTTAATATAATATTTTAAATTAAATTACAGTAATTTAATTATTAAAATTATTATTATTTTTGAGACGGAGTCTTGCTCTGTCACCAGGCTGAAATGCAGTGGCGTAATCTCGGCTCACTGCAACCTCTGCCTCCCAGGTTCAAGTGATTTTCCTGCCTCAGCCTCCCAAGTAGCTGGCACTATAGGCACGTGCCACCATGCCCAGCTAATTTTTGTTTTAGTAGAGACAGAGTTTTACCATGTTGGCCAGGATGGTCTCGATCTCTTGACTTCATGATCTACCCACCTCAGCCTCTCAAAGTGCTGGGATTACAGGCATAAACCATGGCGCCTGGCCATTAAAATTATTTTAATAAATTATTTTAAATAATCATTTTGATAACACACATGATTAGCCAAAGCATAGGAGCATTTTCACTTATGTCAATAAACTGTATCATGACCAGTCTTATGAATACTGGACCATTTATTTTCTATGGCACTCAAACAATTTTAAGGAAAAGTATTATTTTCTTTTGTTATCAAAAAGCATGTTTGTATTCACATTTTTTGTTGTCACAGTTTGTTTTAAGTCATTCATACATAAAATGTCTTGTTGGGGGTAAAACACTGCAGTACTTTTCATACTGCAATAGCAGGTTTTCCCAAATATAACTGCACTTCACAGTCACAGATCATGAATAGTTATGTCAGGTATATGCTAGTGAAAAATGTTCACAAGTTCAGTAGCACATATTAAAAGGTAGTGTTTACCCACAATGCTAGCATTACTTCTGAATAATAGTCCTGATATCTGTTCTGCCGCAAACATCTCAAATAGTTTGATAACATAAAGCACAGGGAAAGTTAATGCTCTTTTTAAATCCTAAAATTAGAAATAAAATCCCACTCCTTTCCAATCCTTATGAAGATTTTGTAAAATCTCCAACCAAATAATACTCTCTGTCCATGGACTTAAGAAACTCCACTACCCTGACCCACTTTATCATTTTCATTTCCTGCCAAAACCAAATCTTTACCCTATGAAACCAGTAGCATTTCTTTAGGAATGTCTGCTTCCTATCTGGAATAGAGTTTAGGAGCTACTTCCCATAAGCATTTAGGAAATTGTAAAATATGTTAAAAGTTTGAAATAATATTGTCTAAAACATCTTCCCACATTTGGAGACATTCAATCTTTCAGGATTTGATCATCTTTGTAAACTCATTTCATAATCTCCAGAGTAAACTTTCTAAAATGCAAATTAATCCTCTTACAATTTCTCAAGGGTAACCCACAGCCCAATGGATGAGGTCCAAATCTCTTGGAAATGCATTGTATGTGCTACATAATCTTGTCCTTGCCTACCTATTTGATTTCAAACACCCACATTCCATTACACACACATACCTACACTCCTTACCCTGGCCATTTCAAAACCACTTGCTTTTCCCTTAATACTCCCATATCTTTCCTCTTTATATCCATCAAATTAAGTCATGGTTTCCCAACCTTGGCACTACTGATGTTTTGGGCCCAGTAACGATGGCAATTCTTTGTTGGGGAGGCCTGTCCTATGCACTGTAGAATATGCAGAATATGTAGGCCTGTCCTTACCTGTAGAATATGTAGAATATGTGGCAGCATCCCTGGCCTCTACCCATTAATGCCAGTAGTATACCCCACCCTATGCCAGTCATAACATCCAAAAATGTCTCCAGAAATTTCCAAATGTCTCCTCATGGGCAAAACTCCCTCCAGTTGAGAATCATGGAATCACGCAGTCATCGAATCTCCAGATGCCTGCAATACCCACAGCTCCTTCTGAGCCAAGTTCATTGCACTTAGGTTGCAGTGCCATATGACTCAAACCACAGCAACTGTTTAAAATAAAGTATGGGTGTTCACCTAAAAGCAGCCAGCTACAGGCAAGAATGTGGAGGCTAATGTTCTATAATGATGCTCTTATACTGGGCAATAACCAACCAAATCCATCAGACATATCCTAGTGTCTAGGGGCTTAATGCCAAACACGCTGAAAGAGACAAAGAGTGGCATGGAAACCTGGAGATGTGTGCAAAGAATCAAAATCAGGAGTCTGTAGACACACACGGAGAGAAGGTGCAGCATTAGAAGAAACCTGAGAAGAGTAAACCTTGAGCAGTCACTGAGACACAGAACTGCTACTGTATTTTTGTTGGTCATGCGGTCTAATCATGAACCTAACAAGGTTCCCTATAATCCTTACTCCCCATATATCCTTAAATATGTCAAAGGACACAGACTCCAACTTGAAGAAGCTCCCATTGACCACATCTGAGCCAGTAAAATGATAGTAAGGAATTATAATCCATAGAATAAAATATTCTTTCATCCATACTGACATAAATAATTGAATAAGTAAGTAAATAGGGGAGAAGGGATAGCTCTTCCTTATCAAGTTAATAAATGTAGAAGGAAATGTGGAAATATAAAACTACTATTTGGCAAACACCACAGTAATAACTGGTGTGGGCAAGAACCATGAGTGGATACCAACATTAACGGGTGAAAGTATGATGAGAAACAAGATATTTGCACACTCTCAAAGTATTTCCCTGCAAGATATTCATTTCTATAAAAAATTATAAATGTACAGGTGGAGAAACCTAGAAGGAACTTGCTTAACCAAGTGACCAACACTAACTTCACCAGTAATGAGATATATTGAGATCATATACCTTCCGTTATGATTCACTGAAAAGGCACAATATAACTTCCTTAGTATTCTTGCCAAAAATGCATAACCACAATGTATTCACAGGGGAATACCAGAGAACCCAAAATTGAAGCAAACGGTACAAAGTAACTAGCCAGAACTCTTCAAAAAGATCATGAGAGACAAAGACAGACAAAGGAACTGTTACAAATTAGAGGATATTAAGGAGATATGACAAGTAAATCCATGTGGGATCCTGGATTGGATGCTGTACTAAAACAAAGACATTTATGAGACAACTGGCAAAATTCAAGTAAGGTCTGCAGATTAGTTAATAGCACCAACTCTGTTGATTTCCTGTTTTAAATAACTACACTATGTTTACAGAAGATATTAGCATTAGGGGAGGCTGGATGGAGGGCATATATAATCTCTGTACAATTTGTGCAATTTTTTTAAGTCTAAAATTATTTCAAAATAAAAGCCAAAATATATTTTTTAAAAATTGTAAAGACCTAAAAAAGATCTAAAATACATATTACCATCTCCTGAGATATTCTTCCAAATTAAAGCACCAAATTAAAACCTATTACTCCACAGCCTGGAATATCCTTAACAAATCTGTCACCTCCTCTGTGAAGCATTTTTGATGCCTCTACAAAGAGTTAGCTTCCCTTCTTTGACCACTGTCTCTTACATCACTGCTGGCTATTAATAGACTCACCCTGACTTAAAATTATTATTAGTTCTTGCATTTGTCTTTTCTACTACAATGAGAGTTCCTCAAAATACAGAGACCTTGTCTTACATATCTTTGTTCCTCATGTATCTCGTAGAGTGCCCACCATAATAAAATAATATGTGCCTAACAAAACAAGATAATAGCTGAATGAATTAATTCTTCATCAGCCAAAAAACATTTTCTGTCATATTTTAGCCCACTGCTCCCAAACACTGTAAGAATGGCTTCTTAGAGGGGCAACTGGCAAAATTCAAAGGTCTGAAGATCAGTTGACTCCTTTGTGAGTCCACTCTCATAGTATCCAAACATGTTGAGACTGCCTAAAATACTGACTTTAATTTATTGCATAACTGTAACAATAAAGGAAATTTTCAGAAAGAAAAGTCATTCACAATACTATCACTAAGACAGATTATTTTCTTTTTATATTATTTTATAGTATTGTCTACATGCATAACTATTTTTATTGTGGGTTTTTTGTGGTTTTTTTTTTTTTTTTTTTTTTGAGACAAAATTTGACTCTGTTGCCAAGGCTGGAGTGTAGTGGCTGGATCTCAGCTCACTGCAACCTCCGCCTCCCGGGTTCAAGTGATTCTTCTGCCTCAGCCTCCCAAGTAGCTAGGATTACAGGTGCATGCCACCACGCCCAGATAATTTTTTGTATTTTTAGTAGAGATGGGGTTTCACCATGTTGGCCAGGCTGGTCTTGGACTCCTGACTTCAAGTGATCCACCCGCCTCAGCCTCCCAGAGTGCTTGGACTACAAGAGTGAGCCACCGCGCCCAGCCACACATGCATAACTATTTTTAGATAGTCATTTTTAGATAGTTATAAACATAGTGTAGACAATTTTGAATTCAGTTTTCCCACTTACCAAACATTGGCTCAAAATAGTATATAAAACTTTGGAAATGTTTTACTTCTATATCATATTCCTTGAATATCATTGATGGTTGTCACTCTTCATCATTTGAGGGTGAATACAATAAAAGTTCTGGAAAAAGTTTAAGAAGCTAGTCAGAGCCAAGTCTATTGAATAAATAATTATACTACATAACATATTCTGGAAAATAATTAGGAATAATTATAGAGTGGTAAAACTGATTTTTGAATCTTGGAAATGAGCCTTGAGAGCAAATAAAAAAATGTCCAGAGATTCGTAAGATAAATGCATCTTGGTTATATCCAATATGACAAATCAAAACCAAAGGACACAAGTTCTTTGAATGTCTCTGTGGCATTCCTTATGTGGGAATATGACCATATACCTACCACAGGATGATCTTGAGAATGACATGACAACATGCATAGTCTGAAACAATACTGCCAGTAAACATTGGTGTCTTTACTTTCTCATCTCTAATGGCATTTGTCACTGTACATGTGTGAAACTTGTCTCATAATGGAATTGTGTGTCAGGGGATATAAACATATTTAAATCAAATTTTAAGTTGTATTTTCTGGACTCCAATGCATGTAACCAGCTCCTTGGGGGCACAAATCATACTGACCACATTTTTCAAGTCTTAAAAGCTCAAGAAGTAATTAAGACATTGATTGGGTACAGCCTAGGTGGGAATGCTCTGCGAGAGAAAATCACTTTTAACTTCCAGAAAAACTTTTAAACTTTCATCTTCTGTCTGCATATAAAATTTGGGCTACTGTATTAAGCTGAGAGGCATATAAGATGTTAAAATTTGGATTAAGTTACTTAAGTGGGCTTTTATAAGTTTCCATTTATGCAACTTTTGGTTTTTGTAAAAAGAAAAACTTTTCAATTTGCATTTTCAAAATGGCATGTGTCAGCCATAATATTTTACCACAAAAATATACAATGTAAAAGACTAGGTGTTTAATAAATTTAATGATTCAAAAATGCAACCATGTAACTAATGTCAGCTTCAGTATGCACTGATGCACAAATACTTAAATATCTTCCATAACTCATACTTAAAATGGCATTTTAATGACTTAGAATGTGGGCAAACTAAAAGAACAATATTTTCAAATATAATCAAATGTCTTTATGTTCACATTATGAGAAGCCTGCCATAAACCACTACAAAACAAAAAAAGAAAATTTTAAATAAAATCTTCTTGAAAGTCTTAAGAGCCTGAAATGCATAAAGCAAAGTGAAATGCTCCTTCTGGGTGGGCGTTGCTTCATCGCTAACAGTCCCCAGGCTCAGAGAATTAAACTTCTGTGGAGGCGAATGTCTAATGACTACAGAGCTTTCCAACACTGTGCTGAGAGTCTGGCAGCTGCATCACACTACAATTAAATGTCCTAAAAATACACAGGGAGAATATTCATGAAAGTTTGTCTTGCTCTTTCAAGTGTGGTGCTCTTCTTTATTTAAAACCAAAAGTATGAGGTTAATTTTTTTTTTTTTTTTTTTTTTTTTTGAGACAGGCTGGAGTGCAGTGGTGTGATTTTGGCTCACTGCAACTTCTGCTTCCCAGGCTCAAAAGATCCTCCCACTTCAGCCACCCGAGTAGCTGGGACTACAAGCATGTGCTACCACACCCGGCTACTTTTTAATTTTTTGTAGAGATGAGGTCTCACTAATTGCCCAAGTTGGTCTTGAACTCCTGGGCTCAAGCACTCTTCCCGCCTTGGCCTCCCAAAGTGCTGGGATTACAGGCATGAGCCACCACACGCAGTCCAAGGTTAATTTTTAAATCTGAAAAACTGCAGAGGGTTACTGAAAAGGCAAACACAGGGATATCTCTGTACTTCACTTTACTGCACTTCACAGACACTGAGCTGTTTATGAATGGAAGTTTCGTGACAACCCTGTATGAAGCAAGTCCGCTGGCATCATTTTTCCAACAGCCTGTGCTCGCTTCATGTCTGTCATATTTTGGTAATTTTCACAATATTTCAGACTGCTTTATTATTATTATAGTCATTATGGTCATCTGTGATCAGTGATATTTTTTGATGTTACTACTGTAATCATTTTGGTGCGCCAGAAACTGCGCTCATGTAAGACAGCAAACCTAACCTATAAATGTTTGTGTTCTGATTTTTCCACCAACCAGCTGCTCCCTCATCTCTCTCCCTCTCCTTGGGCCTCCCTATTTCCTGAGATGTTACAACAATACTGAAATTAGGCTAATAACACTACAATGGCCTCTAAGTGCTCAAGTGAAAGGAAAAGTCAATCTCTCACTTTAAATCAGAAGCTAGAAATGACCAAGCTTAGTAAAGAAAACAAGTCAAAATCCCAGACAGGCCAAAAGCTAACCTTCTTCCCCCAAACAGTTGAGTTATGAATGCAAAGGAAAAGCTCTTGGAAATTAAAAGTGCTACTTTAGTTATCACATGAATTAAAAGGCATATTGCTGATATGGAGAACGTTTGGTTGGAAGAGAAGGTCAATCCAGCTACATTTCCTTGAGCCAAAGCCTAATCCAGAGCAAGGTCCTAATTCTGTTCAATTCTATGAAGGCTGAGAGTGGTAACAAAGCTCCTACCTGCTGAGGACACAGAAGAAATGCTGGAAGCTAGCACAGGTTGGTTCATGAGGCTTAAGGAAAGAAGCCCTTGCTATGACATAAAAGTGTGAGGTGAAGCAGCGAGTACTGATGAAAAAGCTGCAGCAAGTTATCCAGAAGATTCAGCTAAGACAACTGATGAAGGTGGATACATTAAACAACCAATTTTTAAATTATACTTTAGGTTCTGGGATACATGTACAGAATGTGCAGGTTTGTTACATAGGTATACACGTGCTACGGTGGTTTGCTGCAGCTATCAACCCGTCATCTACATTAGGTATTTCTCCTAATGCTCTCCCTCCCCTAGCCCCCACCCCCTGAAAGGCCCTGGTATGTGATGTTCCCCTCCCTGTGTCCATGTGTTCTTACTGTGCAACTCCCAATGACAAGTGAGAACATGTGGTGTTTGGTTTTCTGTTCCTGTGATAGTTTGCTGAGAATGATAGTTTCCAGCTTCATCCATGTCCTTGCAAAGGACATGAACTCATCCTTTTTTATGGCTGCATAGTATTCCATGGTGTATATGTGCATTTTCTTTATCCAGTCTATCACCGATGGGCATTTGGACTGGTTCCAGGTCTTTGCTATTGTGAATAGTGCTGCAATAAACATAGGTGTGCACATGTCTTTACAGTAGAATGATTTATAATCCTTTGGGTATATACCCAGTAATAGCGTATATACTCTATTGTTGAAATGACAACAAAGGATTTAGAATATTCCATAAACTTAGTTGATAAAGGAGCAGCAGGACTCGGGAGGAATGACAAATTTTGAAAGAAGTTCTACTGTGGCTAAAATGCTATCAAATAGAGTAAAAAGAAGCCAGTGCTCATTTACCATTCCCCAAATCCTAAGGCCTTTAAGAATTACAGTAAATATACTCTGCCTGTGCTCTACAAATGGAACAACAAAGTCTGGATGACAATGCATCTATTTACAGCATGGTTTACTGAATATTTTAAGCACCACTGTTGAGACCTACTGGAAAAAAAATTCATTTCAAAATATTACTGCTCTTTGACAATGCACCTGGTTATCTAAGAGCTCTGATGCAGATGTACAGAGAGATCCATGTTGTTTGCATGCCTGCTAGCTCAACATCCATTCTGCAGCTCCTGGATCAAGGAGTCATTTCAACTTTCAAGTCTGATGTAAGAAATACATTCTGTAAGGCTGTATTTGCCATACTGATTCTTCTGATGGATCCAGGCTAAGTAAATGGAAAACCTTCTGGAAAGGATTCACCATTCTAGATACCATGAAGAACATTTATAATTCATGGGAAGAGGTCAACAACATGTCAACATTAACAGGAGTTTGGAAGAAGTTGATACCAACCCTCATGAATGACTGAGGGGTTTAACACTTCAGCAAAAGAAGTCGTTGCAGATGTGGTGGAAATAGCAAGAGAACTAGAATTAGAAGTGGAGCCTAAATATATGACCGAATTGCTGCAATCTCGTGATAAAACTTCAATAGAATAGGAGTTGCTTCTAATGGATGAGCAAAGAAAGTGGTTCCTTGAGGTGGAATCTACTCCTGGAATAGATGCCATGAACATTGTTGAAATGACAACAAAGGATTTAGAATATTCCATAAACTTAGTTGATAAAGTAGCAGCAGGACTTGGGAGGATTGACAAATTTTGAAAGAAGTTCTACTGTGGCTAAAATGCTATCAAATAGCATATCACACATACAGAGAAATCTTCCATGAAAGGTAGAGGTAAACTTCATTCCTGTGTTATTTTAAGAAACTGCCATAGCCACCCCCACCTTCAGCAACCACTACCCTGATCAATCAGCAGCCACCAACATCAAGGCAAGACCCTATACCAGCAAAAAGATTATGACTTGAAGGCTCAGATGATCGTTAGTATTTTTTTTTTAGACGAAGTTTCACTCTTGTTGCCCAGGCTGGAGTGCAATAGCACAGTCTCGGTTCACTGCAACCTCTGCCTCCCAGGTGTAAGTAATTTTCATGCCTCGGTCTCCCAAGTAGCTGGGATTACAGGTGCCTGCCACCACACTCGGCTAATTTTTCTGTATTTTTAGTAGAGATGGGGTTTCACCATGTTGGCCAGACTGGTCTCGAACTCCGACCTCAGGTGATCTGCCTGCCTTGGCCTCCCAAAGTCCTGGGATTACAGGTGTGAGCCACCGTGCCCGGCCTGCAGTAAACCTTCTTAAATTAATGTAGGTACATTGTTTGACATAATGCTACTGCACACTTAACAGGCTACAGTATAGCTCAAACATAACTTATCTGTGCTAGGACGCCAAACATTTTGTGTGATGTACTTTATTACAATATTCATTTTATTTTATATTCACTTTATTGTGTCATTAAGTTTATCACAGCAGTGTGGAACCAAACCTGCCATATCTTTGAAGAATGCTTGCATGGACTGTGGCACTATTTTTCTCCAACAAGCAATTTTTAACTTAGATTCAATTAATTCCTCTTCTTAAGGCTGACCACTAACAATATAGACGCACATAGCTAAGCCTAGCCTTTTCTCTCTAGAAAAATCAATGACCATAAGGTTGAAAGTAAGCACTTCCTCCAACTAAACAGAACAGAGTAAAACAAGCCATAGGAGAGCTTCTTAAACTGCACAGTGACCTGCAAACTAGCTGATCACATATAAAATCTTGAGTTGGGGTTTTACATGGAAGACAAGAACCACAGTTTATAATAGGCTACCAAAAGCTATCGTGAGTCCCCAAACACTTCTCATTTACAAAATTAGAAAGCTGGACTAAATATTTTCCTGTATCAGTTATACATCCTAAAATACTATACTGACTTTGCAGCTGTCCTTGTTTTCAAAAGGCATGATGAATAAATGACCCTTTCATTAAATGTAATAAAATTTGTAAAGTAATATTATATATGACACATACTGGTAAAAAATTGCTATCAGCAGGCATTCATAATAAGATACAAAAACAACAAAGCAAATTCAGTTAGCCATGACCAAAAGCATTAATTAACTTTTCAAAGCATCTATAACTCAATTCTGAGTCAAATGTCACAAAGCAAAAAGTCACTTGAATTCACTTTTAGGGCTTTTGGCATAGAGGCAAATGTTATAAAGCAAACATTTAATGAAATGGTAGGTCTTTTAGTTCAAGATTAAGGTGACAAAGTATCACAATGTGGGCTACTCACTAAAAAAAATTTTCTTTTTTTTTTCTCCCTGCTAAATATTTTCAGGATGAGTCGGTCGGTCTGTATTTGCTTTGGGCATAAAATCAACATGCTAGTCAACTAGCTTTTCTCTTTTCATTAAAGTAGTTTCTAGAGCAGAAAGTAGCAGAGGTGGAGGTGGTAAGAGGAATGCAGGCCTCAATTTTCACAATAGGAATTTCACAGACTATGTATTCTTCCACAAAACAAATGAAATGGGTGCACTGTACCTGGTTCATATCTAATCCATTTGTAAGCCTTTCCCAGGTACGGAAATACCAGGGCATATATCCATGACTTTACCAACTAGAACAACTTTTTGTCTACAGCTTTGATAGTATCTCTCAAATCACAAAATGCTTAAGAGTCCCTTCAAGTAACCTACCTCTAGGAATCTACCCTAAGGAAAGAAAATCATCTAAAGCATGTTGACATCTATGGACAATAAGTCGCTCAGAGGATAAAAGAAGGAAAAACTAAAAACACCCCTAATATCCACAGATAGACTGAATAAATCACGGTATATCTAGCCACTCTAACATTATTTAGTCATTCAGGTATGCAATATGAAGATGATACAACAACATGGAAGAGTACAGTAAGAAAGAACTCCAGGATACATGATTACCTGGAAAAACCATGCTATTTAAAAGTATGTGCACAAATGTATGTAACTGAATTAACACAATTATTATTATTATTATTGTTATTTTGAGACAGAGCCTCACTCAACTCTGCTGTCGAGGCTGGAGTGCAGTGGCATGATCTTAGCTCACTGCAACCTCTGCTTCCTGGGTTCAAGTGATTCTCCTGCCTCAGCCTCCCAAGTAGCTGAGATTACAGGTGTGCACTGCCATGCCCAGCTAATTTTTATATTTTTAGTAGAGATGGTGTTCCCATGTTGGCCAGGCTGGTCTCTAAATCATGACCTCAAGTGATCAGGAGTTCATGACCAGCCTGGCCAGGAGTCCACCTTGGCCTCCCAAAGTGCTAGGATTACAGGCATGAGCCACTGTGCCTGGCCAACAAAATTGTTATTATTGATCCCCTTTAAGAAGTAGAGTGGGATCACGAAAGAAAGGCAGATGTGAACAGACTCTCAGTTTTCGTATTTCTGAATTGTTTACATTTTTCTAATGTAAATGTACTTGAGCATTTTTCTCTGTAACAAAAACATGTATACTGTATACGAAAATAAGTATAGGAATAGTCAATTATAAAAATATAGCATTAATGGTATTGCCTAGGTTTTCTTGTAGGATTTTAATGGTTTTAGGTCTAACATATAAGTCTTTAATCCATCTTGAATTAATTTTGGTATAAGGTGTAAGGAAGGGATCCAGTTGCAGCTTTCTACATATGGCTAGCCAGTTTTCCCAGCACCATTTATTAAATAGGGAATCCTTTCCCCATTTAGGCAATACCATTCAGGACATAGGCGTGGGCAAGGACTTCATGTCTAAAACACCAAAAGCAATGGCAACAAAAGCCAAAATCGACAAATGGGATCTCATTAAACTAAAGAGCTTCTGCACAGCAAAAGAAACTATCATCAGAGTGAACAGGCAACCTACACAATGGGAGAAAATTTTTGCAACCTACTCATCTGACAAAGGGCTAATATCCAGAATCTACAATGAACTCAAACAAATTTACAAGAAAAAAACAAACAACCCCATCAAAAAGTGGGCAGAGGACATGAACAGACACTTCTCAAAAGAAGACATTTATGCAGCCAAAAAACACATGAAGAAATGCTCCTCATCACTGGCCATCAGAGAAATGCAAATCAAAACCACAGTGAGATACCATCTCACACCAGTTAGAATGGCCATCATTAAAAAAATCAGGAAACAACAGGTGCTGGAGAGGATGTGGAGAAATAGGAACACTTTTACACTGTTGGTGGGACTGTAAACTAGTTCAACCATTGTGGAAGTCAGTGTGGCGATTCCTCAGGGGTCTAGAACTAGAAATACCATTTGACCCAGCCATCCCATTACTGGGTATATACCCAAAGGACTATAAATCATGCTGCTATAAAGACACATGCACACGTATGTTTATTGTGGCACTATTCACAATAGCAAAGAGTTGGAACCAACCCAAATGTCCAACAACGATAGACTGGATTAAGAAAATGTGGCACATATACACCATGGAATACTATGCAGCCATAAAAAATGATGAGTTCGTGTCCTTTGTAGGGACATGGATGAAACTGGAAAACATCATTCTCAGTAAACTATCGCAAGGACAAAAAACCAAACACCGCATGTTCTCACTCATAGGTGGGAATTGAACAATGAGAACTCATGGACACAGGAAGGGGAACATCACGCTCCGGGGACTGTTGTGGGGTGGGGGGAGGGGGGAGGGACAGCATTAGGAGATACACCTAATGCTAAATGACGAATTAATGGGTGCAGGAAATCAACATGGCACATGGATACATATGTAACAAACCTGCACATTGTGCACATGTACCCTAAAACCCTAAAGTATAATAAAAAAAAAAAAAATATATATAGCATTAAAATTGAAAGATTTTTTCTGTATTTTCTAAATTCTCTGAGCATCATATTCCCTAATTTTAAAAATTAAATCTATAAAATAACTCTAAGGGTCATCTTTCTGTCTAGCACTAATCACTCTTTAATCTACTTTTTCATTTTTCAGATCCTACTCAAAGTATAATTTTGCAACACAAATTATTACCCAGGTTTTTATCTGGTAAACACCAAGTGAAACTGCATCACTCTAAAACCTAAAACAATTTTTTTTTGAAATCACCTGATTAGCTTATTTGACCTGTCCCTCATCATTACCATTGAAGCCTCTCCCAGAGCCTGATCATGGGGGCTTACAGGACAGCCATGAAGAGTGTAGGGTCCAGAATCACACTTCCTGGGGATGAATCCTAGCTCCACCACCAGTTGGGTAATTCTGAATAGGTACCTGAAATTTTGCCTCAATTTCCCTACTGTAAAATGGGAATTATAGTACCTAACTCTCAAAGTTGTAAGGATCAGTGGAGAATATGAATATACAATTTTTCCAAGATGGTGGATTGTTTGCATGCCTCTACCACGTGAAAAGACAAAATAGTGTGTGGTGATTCATGCTGTGAACTTTTTTCCAAGAAGCAACAGAGGAACTTAACATGAAAACTGAAAGAAACCACAGACCCTCTGAAAAAAGCAGTGGGCTGCAGCCTACACTATCAGCCAGGTGGAAAACTACAAGCACCTACCCAATGCTGGAGCTGGTTTAGTGAGCAGCGGGGAATATATGAGAAGGAGTGGCATCAGGACGGGCTTTATATGCATTCCCAGACTCCAGCGGGGATGGAGGGAAGCCATTTCTGATCCCAACTCACAGGGGACCTTGCAGAAGCCGGCCAGCTAACTCAGACAGCAATCACAGGTTGAGAGAAGCTCCTGAGATCTGCGATATAATCTCAAGTGGGGATGAACCCCTTTGGCCAGAACCAAGGGGTGAGTGGGAAGTGTGCTGCAGCCATGAGCACAGGAGCTGGGCACCGCTGCTTCACGGGCAGACCAAGAAGGGCATAGCCTGAAAGCCTTGGTTTCCCTCTCCTCAAGGAAGGCTTATGGCCTGAGACATTTTTGAGTTCTGAGCACAGATTGCCTGGAACCTAGCTAGCTGCTGCTAATGGAACACTGCCTACGAGAGACCTGCCTTGCCAAGTGCGTGGGAGCTGGTGGGAATTACTGCCGTCTGCTATTCCCCACTCCCCAGGCAGATTCTTCTATACAGCAGAGGCAGCTGCACTCCTCCCTGGACCATTACCCCAGTGGCCAGAGAACTGAACCCTGATCCCCACTGGGGCCACTGCTTGCACCTGCACATGAAAAGAAAAACCAGAGTGCAGTCCTGCCTTATCCAGCCCCCACCTGGCACTGCCCCTCCACCCACCCTGGTAGCTTAACACAAAGGACAGAAACTTTTGGAAGCCTTATGGCACTGCCCATCACCTAGAGTATCTCCCCTGGGTAACATATGGCAAACACAAATCCCACCACCACCACCACCACAGCTGGCACTCTTTTGCACTCTGGGAGTCAACCAACATAGCCAATACATTACAGCATCTCCAGGTAGAAGAACACAGCACCCAGGAAGGGAAAAATGTGTGTGTAACCTCACCTATCACCATGGCCTTCATCACCCTGGCTAACCAAGAGGCCCTGACTCTGTCCACATAATCAGTTCATTACTACTACAATCTGGCATTTGAGAAAGCCAACACACTAAGGCTATTTATAACCAAGGAATCTTAGAGTCTATGTCACTCCCCTGCCACCTCTATCAGCGCTGGTGCTGGTACCTGCTGCTGGGAGACTTGCGGACCGGTCACATCACTGGATCCCTTGCAGACATTCCCTAGCACCAGCCTGGAGTACTCACTGGGTAGCCAGACCTAGAGGAGCAGCAGCATTCATAGTGGTCTGATTCTCAGGGACTCCTACTTCTAGGGGAAGGGAATATCACATGGGACAAAAGAATCCAAACATAGACCTTGTGGGAAGTTTCAGCAGAGGCATAGGCGCAGTGCTGAGCTCAGCAGGGAAAGTCTGCAGCTCTACCCGAATAGCCAGGAAGCCCTGGTGCTCATGAAGGATCTTGGCGAAGGGAGTGCTTCTTCTCCCCCTCACCTACTGCTGAAGACACAGCAGGGGCTTCTCCCATGGGAGCTCAGCATGGATACATACACCTGTAGACAGCCCTTCTGGAACACTTCAGGGTGACTGCATCCCCACAGGAGGAGTGCCCTCCAGGTTCAGGCTTGCATGAGGTATAAAGTCACAGTTCCTCTCTACACAGAACAGCAACATGCCTACAGATGAAAAGAGGTTCCTGTCTGATCTGAATAGCTGAACACTGGGTCAGGAGTGGAACTGGGAGGTGGATCACTTTCCTGCTGGTGTGGCAGGGAAGCACAGCTGGGTCCCTCCCTTCCCCTTGAAAAGATTTCAGCAGTTTCACTGAGAGCTCCCCTGGCCACCTCTATCAAGGTTGGGACCTCTGTTCACCACTAGATATTACATTTACCCACCTGCTTTAGCCACGACTGGTTTTTAACCATGGATACCTCCCCTACTGGCCTGAAGTCTGAACTGTTCGACTGAGTAAACAAAATACTGCAGAAAATAAATTAATTAAAAACTGTACACCACTAGGGAATGAGATAAGCTTCAAGAGACCTCTGCATTTCAATCCCACAACAATCAACCTGCTCACACACCAAGCACATTGCTAATACAACCATCTGAAAAAGCCATCATACAAAGACTCTCTATAACCAAATAACTCATACAGTATCTTCATCCCTGAAAGAACCAAGAGCGAAGTCAGGCCACAATAAACATTAAAGTCACATTCTCAAGGGAAAAAAACCCACAAAAATGAACAACTGAAACAAAAATAAATTCAGTAATTAGTCTAACCAAATGAAAAGGAACCAGAAAAATAATTCTGGCAACAAAACAGGGTTCTATAACACCACCAAAAGATCACACTAGCTCTTCAGCAATGGATCCAAAATAAGATAAAATATTTGAAATACTAGATAAAGAATTCAAAAGGTTATTAGCTACACAAGGAGATACAAGAGAAAGGCAAAAACCAACAAGAAGAAATTTTAAAAACCACTTATGATATGAATAACAAATTTTGTAAAGAGATAGCTATTTTAAAGAAAGCCAATCAGAACTTCCGGAAATGAAAAACACATTTAGGGAATTACAAAATGCAGTGGAAACTTTTAACAGACTAAATAAAGTAGAATAATTTCAGAACTCAAAAACAAGGCTTTCAAATTAATCCAACAAGGAAAAAATAATTAAAAGAAATGAACAAAGCCTCCAGAAAATACAGGATTATATAAAATGACCAAACTTAAGAACCATTGGTATACCAGAGGGAGAAGAGAAAGCGAAAAGGTTGGAAAACTTATTTGAAAGAATAATGAAGGAAAACTTCCCTGGCCTTGCTAGAGATTTAGATATCTAAATACAAGAAGCTCAAAGAACTCCTGGGGGATTCATCACAAAAAGGACATCACCAAGGCATATAGTCATCACGCTATCTAAAGTCAACACGAAGGAATGAATTCTAAGAACAGTGAGACAAAAGCATCAGGTAACCTATAAAGGAAAACCTATCAGACTAATAGAAGACTTCTCAGCAGAAACCTTATAAGCCAAAAGGGAGTGGGGTCTTATTTTTAGCCTCCCTAAACAGAGTAACTGTCAGCCAAGAATTTTGAATCCAGCAAAACTAAGTGTCATAAATGAAGGCAAAATAAAGTCTTTTTCAGACAAGCAAATGCTAAGGAAATGCTACTACCAGACCAGCCCCACAAGACATGCTAAAAGAAGTTCTAAATCTTGAAACAAAGGGTCAACATGCCCCATAATAGAACCTCTTGATAGCATAAAACTCACAGGGCCTATAAAAAAACACCACGATGAAGAAAAGTATCTAAGTAATAATCAACATGATGACTGGAACAGTACCTTACATTCTAGTAACAACAGTACCTTACTACTAGACCTAAGAAAAGAGATAGACAGCAACACAACAACAGTGGGAGAACACAACACTCCACTCACAACACTAGACAGGTCATCAAGGCAGAACGTCAACAAGGAGACACTGGACTTAAACTACACTCTAGAACATATGGACCTAACAGATATTTACAAAACATTCTGTTCAATAACTACAGAATATACATTCTTCTAATAAGTACATGGAACATTCTCCAAGATAGATAGACCATATGATAGGCCACCAAACAAATCTTAATGAATTTAAAAAAAAATTAAAATTACTTCAAGTATCTTCTCAGACCACAATGGAATAAAACTAAAATTAACTACAAAAAGAACCCTCAAAGCTATATAAATACACAGAAATTAAACAATCTTCTCCTGAATAATTTTTGAGTTAATACTGAAATCAAAATGGAAATTTAAAAATTCTTTGAAATGAGTAATAGTGACACAAGTTGTCAAAACCTCTGGGATACAGCAAAAGCAGTGCTAAGTGGAAAGTTTACAGAGCTAAATGCCTACATCAAAAAGTCTGAAAGATCACAAATTCACAACCTAACGTCACACCTCAAGGAACTAGAGAAATAAGAACTAAACCAAAAGCTAGCAGAAGAAAACAGACAATAAAGATCAGAGCAAAACTAAATGAAATCGACATAAAAAAGACAATACAAAAGATCAATGAAAAAAAAGGTTGGTTCTTTGCAAAGATAAACAAAAATTAACCATTAGCTAGATTAACCAATAAAAG
This sequence comes from Symphalangus syndactylus, assembly GCF_028878055.3. Classification (NCBI taxonomy): domain Eukaryota; kingdom Metazoa; phylum Chordata; class Mammalia; order Primates; family Hylobatidae; genus Symphalangus; species Symphalangus syndactylus. The sequence continues at coordinate 123,384,750 of NC_072426.2, read as the reverse complement.
AGAGAAGATTCAAATACACTCAATTTGAAATGAAAATAGAAACATTACGATGGACACAACAAAAATAAAAATGATCATTCAAGACTACTATGAACATCTCTATGCATACAAACTTGGAAATCTAAAGGAAATGCACAAATTCCTGGAAACATACAACCCTACTAGCTTGAATCAGAAAGAAATAGAAACCCTGAACAGACCAGTAACTAGTAGTGAGATTGAATCAATAATACAAAAACTGCCAACAACAACAAAAAAAGCCTTGGGCCACAGAGATTTACAGCCAAATTCTATCAGACATTAAAAGAGGAATTGGTATGAATCCTATTGAAACTATTCTAAAACACTGAGAAAGAGGGAATCCACCCTAACTCATTCTATTAACCCAGTACTACCCTGATACCCAAACTAGAAAAGGACATAACAAAAAGGAAAACTACAGACCAATATCCCTGATGAACACAGATGCAAAACTCCTCAACCAAATACTAACAAACTGAATCCAACAACAGATCAAAAAGATAATTCAGGCTAGGCACAGTGGCTCACACCTGTAATTCCCAGCACTTTGGGAGGCCGAAGCGAGCAGATCACCTGAGGTCAGGAATTAGAGACCAGTCTGGCCAACATGACAAAACTCTGTCTCTACTAAAAATACAAAAACTAGACAGGTATGGTGGCATGCACCTGTAATTCCAGCTACTCGGGAGGCTGAGGCACGAGAATCTCTTGAACCCAGGAGGCAGTTGTTGCAGTGAGCCAAGATCACACCACTGCACTCCAGCCTGGGCAACAGAAAAAGACTGTCTGGAGAACAAAAAAAAAAAAAAAAAAAAAAAAAAAGATAATTCACCATGGTCAGGTGGGTTTCATCCCAGGCATGCAGGGATAATTTAATAAATACAAGTCAATAAATGAGATACATCACATAAACAGAATTAAAAAAAAAATATGAGCATCTCAATCGATGCAGAAAAAGCATTCAATAAAAGCCAGCATCCTTTTATGACAAAAGAAAACCTCCAACAAACTAGGCATAGAAGGAACATACCTCAAAATAATAAAAGCCATTATCAGACAAACCCACAGCCAACATTATGCTGAATGGAGAAAAGTTGAAAGCATTCCCCCTAAGAACTGGAACAGGACAACAATGCCCACTTTTACCACTTCCATTCAACACAGTTACTGGAAGTCCTAGCCAGAGCAATAAGGCAAAAGAAAGAAAGGGCATCCAAACTGGAAAACAGGAAGTCAAACTATCTAAGTTTGCTGATGATATTATCATATCATTTAGAAAACTCTAGATTTCTCTGACTCCTAAATTTGGTAAATAAATTAAGTCTCAGGTTACAAAGAACACAAATCAGTGGCACTGTTATACATCAACAATGACCAAGCTGAGAATCAAATCAAGACTTCAATCCTTTATACAATAGCTACAAAAAATAAAATAAAATACCTAGGAATATGCTTAACAAAGGACATGAGCGATCTCTAGAAGGAGAACTACAATACACTGCTGAAAGAAATCAAAGATGACACAACAAATGGAAAAACACACCATGCTCATGGATTGGAAGAATATTATGAAAACGATCATATGCCCAAAGCAATTTACAAATTCAATGCAATTCTTATCAAAATACCAACATCATTTTTTCACAGAATTAGAAAAAAGCATCCTAAAATTCATACAGAACCAAAAAAGAGCCCAAATAGCCAAAGCAATCCTAACCAAAAAGAACAAATCTGGAGGCATCACATTACTTGACTTCAAATTATACTATAAGGCTACAGTTAGCAAATCAGGATGGTACTGGTACATAGATCAACAGAACAGAATGGGGAATCTACAGATAAATTAAAATACTTAGAACCAACAGATCTTTGACAAAGCAGACAAAAGCATATACTGGGGAAAGGAAACCCTATTCAGTAAGTGGTGCTGGGAAGACTGGATAATCACATGCAGAAGAATGAAACTGGATTTCCTACCCCTCATCATATACAAAAATCAACTCAAGATGGATCAAAGACTTAAATCTAAGACTTGAAGCCATAAAAATTCTAGAAGGAAACCTAGGAACAACTCTTCTAGACATTGGCCTAGGTAAAGAATTTGTGACTAAGACCCCAAAAGCAAATGCAAACAAAACAAAATAAATAAAATGAGACCTAATTAAACTAAGAAGCTTCTGCACAGCAAAAGGAATTATCAGAGTAAACAGACAACCTACACAATAGGAGAAAATATTTGCAAACTATGCATCCAACAAAGGACCAATACTAGAATCTACAAGGAACTCAAATCAGTGAGAAAAACAAATAATCCCATCAATAAGTGGGCAAATGACATAAATAGATATTTTTAAAAGAGATATACAAATGGCCAACAAAAATATTTAAAAATGCTCCACATCATTAATCATCTGGGAAATGCAAATTAAAACCATAATGACATACCTACCACCTTACCCCTACCAGAATGGCCATTATTAAAAAGTCAAAAAACAATAGATGCTGACATGGATGTGGTGAAGGGGAACACTTATACAATGCTGGTAGGAATGTAAATTAGTACAACCTCTATGGAAAACAGTACAAAGCCTTCTTAAAGAACTAAAAGTAGATCTACCATTTGATCCAACAACCTCACTACTGGGTATCTACACAAAGGAAAATAAGCCATTATATCAAAAAGACACTGCATGCATATGTTTATCATAGCACAATTCACAACTGCAAAGACATGGAACCAATCTAAGTGCCCATTAACCAATAAGTGGATAAAGAAAATGTGGCATATATACACCATGGAATACTACTCAGCCATAAAAAAGACTGAAATAATATCTTTTGCAGCAACCTGGATGGACCTAGAGGCCATTATTCTACCTGTAGTAACTCAGGAATAGAAAATCAAATACTGTACATTCTCACTTATAAGTGGGAACTAAGCTATGGCTACACAAAGGAGTACAGGATGGTAAAAAGAACTTTGGAGACTCAGAAGTGGGGAGGGTGGAAGCGGGTAGCGGATAAAAAACTACATGTTGGGTACAATGTACACTACTCAGGGGACAGGTGCAATAAAAATCTCAGACTTCACCACCATACAATTCATCCATGTAACCAAAAACCACTGTGTCCTAAAAGCTTCTGAAATTCAAAAATTCACATATTAAAAAAATAAAGCACTAACATAATGCCTGCCATAGTAAGCTATTAGTTGTTATCTATTACCTAATCAAGCTGTTAGCTATTACTCTACACATTGTCAAATACATATGTAACAAAATTAATATAGTGATAACCATTATTATAATCCAAGAAAAATACATTTTATAACAAAATTTGGTAGTGCATAAAATTTCAGCTTAATAACTAATTTTAACACTATCTTTATGCTGCATGCATTACTCCCCTTAGACATCAAATGAATAATTAAGGAAAGAAGAGAGTTTGCAGTGATGTCATTTTTATCCCACCTACACTTTACATTGCATAATTTGTTGGAAGAAAATTGTTTCTCCTAAATATCTCTTCTAATTTGCAACTGACAGGATTTTAGTGTTTTCCTCCAGTTTCCCATTAAAAGGGAGAAAATATTTAACGTCAAAGGAAATTGCTTTACAATGGATATCAAAATGGCAAAATGCAAGCTTAAAAAGAAGAGGGATATCTAAACATTTCCTTCTTCACACTTTTCAGATTAGTCTTTAAAAAGGGGTTCATCAAAAGCAAAGATTTAAGCCCTACCTCCCTCCCCCTTTTGTTTTAATTTAAGGTAAGTCACCTTAGATCAGGAATCAAAGAACAAAATAACATTTTCCCTCCCTTCCTATACTTGTATTTCCTGCTGAACAGAAATATCCTACTAGTTGCTCTTAGTCTGTTGATTCTTGGTGGGGATAAATTTTCCATTGCTTGAGGCAGACCAGGGCTACCCACACTTTGCAGGTACGAATGTATTTAGTAAGACAAAACTCAGTTGTCTAGATTTCTATCATCTACAAAAGGAAATGCAGCCGGGCATGGTGGCTCATGCCTGTAATCCCAGCACTTTGGGAGGCCGAGGCGGGCAGATCACGATGTCAGGAGATCGAGACTATCCTGGCCAACATGGTGAAACCCTGTTTCTACTAAAAATACAAAAAAAAATTAGCTGGGTGTGGTTGCATGTGCCTGTAATCTCAGCTACTCGGGAGGCTGAGGCAGGAGAATCGCTTGAACCAGGGAGGCAGAGACTGCAGTGAGCCGAGATCGTGCCACTGCACCAGCCTGGCGACAGAGCCAGACTCTGTCTCAAAAAAAAAAAAAAAAAGGAAATGCATGCATTGGGAGCAGGGTGAGAATTAAAACCAAATTCTGTCCTTACCTACTTTAAGGAAAAATTATAACAAGGTTAAATAAATTGTAGAAAATGTTTATGAATACTTATCAACAATTTGACTTTTATGTAGCAATTTTTGAGAAGAGATTGCTTTATCTAAATATGGTTAGGTGATTCAAAAAAAATGAACCTTCACTAGAAAATGTGATTCCAGAAAGGTAAAGTATAAAATAAATATTATTTATGTTATGGTAGCCACCAAATAACTAAACTTTTTAAAAAGTGAAGATGGGAACCTTCATAAACTCTAACATGATTGATAAGAGCAGGCACTCCAAGGAGTTGCCATGTTCCCCAAAGAGGACCCGCTGCATGTGAGCATCTTAAGGCTGGCAGTGGTCCCAAAGTCTGGAAGTGTTTTACCCCTAAAGCATCAACTGCAAGCAATTTCTGGGTCTGTTTTGCCTCTGCCCATGACAAGAATCAACTTGTTCCAAAATTCCAAAAAATATGTTTCTTTTATGTTAAAACTCTGCTGTTTCTGAGAAAGCTAAAAGCTAGAATTTTTTTTTACACATGTGGACAAAAGCTATATTTGGACCTTTTAATCTCTCAACAGAATACAGGCATTAAAAAAAAATTCTCCCTGCTGTATTTTATTATGAGAATGTCACTCTTTCAAAAAATTTAAAAAGTAAATTTGTTTTCCTAAACAATCCGTTTAACTTAAAAGTGCAAGAAGGTTTTATTTTTTATTTTTTTGAGACAGTCTTGCTCTGTCGCCCAGGCTGGAGTGCAGTGCTGCGATCTTGGCTCACTGCAAGCTCCGCCTCCTGGGTTCACGCCATTCTCCTGCCTCAGCCTCCCATGTAGCTGGGACTACAGGCGCCTACCACCACGCCTGGCTAATTTTTTTTGTATTTTTAGTAGAGACGGGGTTTCATTAAAACCCTGTTTTAGTGAAAACTAAAGGTCAGGAGATTGAGCCAGGATGGTCTCAATCTCCTGACCTCATGATCCACCCACCTCAGCCTCCCAAGGTGTTGGGATTACAGGTGTGAGCCACCATGCCCGGCCAAGAAGGTTTTATTTTTTAAAACATTTAAGTGAAGCATTTAATCAAAATTAATTACAAGTTAAAATAAAATTACTTAAGTGGAGAATAACCATGACTTCTCTTTACAGATCATGTTTTCTGGTCATCACATCTATAAACAACATAGGTTATGTATTTTGTTTTTAGAAAATCAGTAACCATGATATCACTTTTAAGTACAGTACTTGAAAACTCATGAGATTAAATGATTCCTTAGACTTCATATTCATTCATTTTTTGAGTCAGGATCTCATTCTGTCCCCAAGGCTGGCGTGCAGTAGTGAGATCGTAGCTCACTGCAGCCTCGAACTCCTGAGCTCAAGTAATCCTCCTGCCTCAGCCTCCCTAGTAACTGGGACTACAGGCAAACATCACTATGCCCAGCTAACCTTACACTTCACTTTCAATTCTCAGTAAAACCATTTGGGATGTCTTTATCTAATGCCCTGCAAAGCTGTACTACTCAGTCATATTTCAGCCTCACACAATGAAGACAAATAGATTTAAATCCAAGACAATAAAGATGACAAACTGGCTGGGCGCACAGCATCTCATGCCTGTAGTCCCAGTACTTTCAGAGGCCAATGTAAGTGGATCACTTGAGCCCAGGAGTTCAAGACCAGCCTGGGAAACACAGGGAAACCCCATTTCTACAAAAATACAAAAATTAGCCAGGCATGATTGTCATGTGCCTGTAGTCCCAGCTACTCAGGAAGTTGAAGTGGGAGGATCACTTGAGCCCAGGAGGTCAAAGCTGCAGTAAGCCGAGATCACCACTGCCCTTTAGTCTGGGTGACAGAGTGAGATTCTGTCTCCAAAAAAAAAAAAAAAACACAATAACCAAAAAAAACCCTACAAACCATGACATTCTAACAATCTTGCATCAATCACATAAATAGATAAGAAATAGAGAGACTATCAGGACATCTATAAATTCTGAAATAAAGCTTAGCATATGGCCTAATAACAAAGTTAATATTTATTCAAACAAGCAGCACTTTCTTTTGAATCAGCTCACTTACTCTACTCCAGGATTTCTGAATCTCAGCACTGTTAATATCTTGGACAAGAAAGGATGATGTCATGGCTATCCTGCGCATTGTAGGATGATGGACACCATCCCCAGCTTCTACCCACCAGATGCCAGTGGAATCCCCAACCCTGGCTTCAACAATCAAAAAATGACTTTAGACAGTGCCATACATGCCCTAGGGACAAAACTGTCCCTGGTTGAGAATCACTGCTTTACACTAAAGAAGACCCAAAGAATTAATACAGACAAAATCCTAAATATTATTTTATTTGAAGTGATTTTATAAACAGACATAAAATTTAGTTTTAATAACGAAGTCAGACCTTGTAAATGGAGTCATTGCTAGCAGTAAGATGTGTTCACCAATTTTGAAGGAAGAAAAGATTCAAGGGACACTGTTTTAGCCTCATAAATGCTATTGGCACGACACACCATCATGTCTTCAATCAGGAACGCGTTCAAACTCAAAGGATAACCAGCCCCTTAAAACTCTCACAGAGGTGTCATGATGGAGTCAGTGATTGCTCATGGTGAATTGCATAAAAGTCATTTAATCTCTATCCTTGTGTTGACGATCAGGAAAATTTTAAATGAAAACAACCAATCTGGGTAGGAAGTAACCAGGAAAAAAAAATTTAGGCAGTTTACAATTTTGTGCACAGACAACTTATCAACAGATTTTAGTTCCTTTCTTATTCCTTTCTCTTCATCTAAGGAAAGCTGTCCTTTCCTTGAGAATTCTCAGAACGCTAATAGTTTTACATACATGTAGAATTGCTTGTTGGCCTTTTGGCCAAGATCAAGCGTGCATACCCATAGAAATTTTTTTATTAAAAAAAGATCAAAATAAGCACTGCTCATTTAAAGGTTTGCAGATTTCATATTATCTTTATACTTAACCAAAAACACACTTGAAGTTTTGAAGATTAGCGAGTTCACCTATATAGTACAACATGGACTCAGCACCAAGAAAACTATAGCTTTTAAGAATACCCGGTTCGCTGAAAATGCAATATCCAATGTTGTGTTTATCAAAAATTAAATCTAATTTTTCCAAAGAAATATTTTACTTGAAAGTCTTAAAAGATCTTTTTTTGGCACATGAAAAAATAATTAACTCATAATGTGTTTGAATTTCTAAAATCTGATTGAGATCAGTCTTTTCTTTCTCAGTGCTTGAGTTTTTGTTTTTGAGCAGATATGAGGAAGTAGTAGTGGATACCAGAACAGAAAATATTCAATTTCTGATGGCAAGTATAATCTTGTTTTCTTCTGAATTAGCTTTAAAAAAATACTTCTGCTACTTTAACTGTACAAAGAATTGAAAACATATTACATGGAATTTGTTTCTTGCTTTTTCCATTGAACACTTTCTCATGTCTTTAAATATTACTCCAAACATAATTTTCAATGGCCAGTACATATGAATTTCATGGTAACATAACAACTATTTTCTACTTCAGGGATTTTTAAACTGCTTTCAATTTTTTGCTTTTATGCTGGGATGAAATTTTTATGTGTAATTATGTTTGCATGTCAGGTCATTTAGGATAAATTCCAAAAGTTAATTTACTAGTTCAAATAGTAAGAACATCTGTATAGTTATACATACTAACAAATTGCTTTTCATAAAGCTTATGAATTTTATACTTCCATCACCATTTGAGAATACCAGTTCACTGCATATTCAAAAACAGTGAACATTTTCTTTAAGAGCTTGTCAGTTTTAAATATTAAAACATCTCATTCTTTAATTCACCTTTTTGTGAAACTGAACATTTTTTAATGTTCAGTAATTCTGTCTTTTCAAATTGTTTAGACTTTTATTCATCTTTTTCATTGTAGCATTTGTCTTTTTCATATTAAATTACTAAACTCAATATTAAAGCATATAAACCCTTGCTTGGCTTCCAGAAATCTTTCATTTTTATGTTGTCCATTCAACCTTACCCTTTGTGATTTTCCCATTACGTTATACTTAGAAAATCTGTTCCCATTTCAACATAACTATTGACATACTTTTAGTTCTTTTGTTTCATTTTGACATCTATATTTCTAACACACCTGGAATTTATTTTTGGTGTGGTATGAGAATGATGATTTAGTATCTGGTAGCATGAAAGCCCATTAATCATTATTTCCAAAATTTTCCTATTTTTCCAGATTAACTTTAAAAATCACTTTGTTAGGTTCCCCATCCACCCCTCCTAAAAAAAACTCATTTAGATTCTCACTGAAATTCTAATAAAATATAAATAAAAATCAGAAAGAATGTATAGAAGAATGTTGAACACTGGCGCCATCAGGCATCCTTATCTTGGACCTGACTGTCACAGAAATACTTCCAGTGTTTATTTACTTTGTAATACATTGGCTTGATGTTTCAGATAGAAATTTGTTTTTTTAGTGTAATTTTTAAAAATCACCCGTTTTTATTACTAAATCTTTAACCGAATATAGAGTATTTTATTAAATGCCTTTGCAACATCTGTTTGGGATTATGAATATGTGCTATTATGCTTTATCCTATAGATCTCACGAATAAAGAAGTTTCTCAATAGTAAGCCATCCTTTAATTACCAGCATAAGTCCTATTCATCACACTGTATTCTTTTGAAATGTTGATTTTTAGTTGCATGTGCCTTAGTTAACATTTTTACATTTATAGTCTGGAGCCTTTTTAAGGATAATTTTTTTGATAACTATTTAAATTTCAATGGTTACTATTTCAATTAGATATTTTAATTAGATGCTTGATTTTTTTTTTTTTTTTTTTTTTAAGGAGATGTGGTCTTTTTTGTCACCAGCACCCAGGCTGGAGTGCAGTGGCACAATCATAGCTCACTGCAGCCCCAAACTCCTGGGTTCAAAGGATCCTCCCACTTCAGCCTCCCAAGTAGCTGGAACTACAAGAGTGCACCACCACACCTGACTACAACTTCTTTTATTTCACCGATATTTTCCCTGAATGTCATTCATTTGGAGATTTCCAAACTTGAGCTCAATTTTTCAAATTACACCTGTATTTACTGTTTATATGCCTTTTTCCCCTAAATTGGTGAGTTCAGATTTTTTTCTTTGTTTAGGTATCTTAAATATTTGTCTCTATATGTGTCTTCCCTGTGCCCATCAAGAATCAACTATTTGAGTTGTCAAATACCTTTTTCCTGTAGCCTAATTTATTTTTACTTACTTGCAGAGTAAATCTTAAGGTATTTTGTGTTGTACTGTGCTATTAACTAAATTGTACGAAGTGTCTATCATCATTCACACGTATTTGGTGGCAGGCGACTATGAGGTACTATATACCTTATTAATCAGAAATGTCATCTAATTTTACCATAATCTACTGGAATGTTTAGAACATATTTTTAAAAAATTGTTAATGTTTCAGCAAGCACTGTACTAACTAGATCTGGTCTTAGAAAATTGGAGACTAATTTTATTGTGTTTTTCCCAAAGACACTGCTCAGTGTTTTATATTATTCATTCACAGCACTTCAAGAGCCAAACACTTCAAAATAAATTAAGTATGTTACAGGGAAGAGGCAAAATGGAACAAAGAAACAAATTTAATTTTGGAAACTATAATTTTAATACAATGTAAATATAAATAATTTAACTTTATGGAATTTGGGGAAAAATACACTTCAGAAGCCACGCTTCTTTTTAGCAATGATAATCTGATTGTAGCAGAATTCAACACTTATATAACACTATTCATGTGTTTTTGCAATATGCCAACTTTTTTTGTCCCTTAGATTCCCTGATACATTGTTGCCATAATTTCAATTGCTTTTTCCTGGGCAATTTTTCATTTTTCAAAAATGCTGACTAATTACCTCCATTGCTCCCTATGAAACTTTTACGGACATTCCTATAGAAGTACTTTCTTTTGAAATACATTTTCCCTATTACATATAAGTGGGAAAGAAAAGGCTTTTCTAAGAATGTTAAATACTTTTAATTTTGACTCCTGTGATACCCAAGTCCATAATGACTACAAATCAAGTTATTCTTATTCATAGATGACATGCCATTTAAGGTAGGATGTCCAATAACCAAAAGAAGTATATGATAGACTTCTCTATACTCACTTTTGAGGTATTTAAGTCACTTACACTTTTCACAAAAAAGGTTAATTTTACACACACACACACACACACACACACACTTCTCAAGTATGATTCCTAGAAGGATTTCTAGCAGACTAAATTTCTATTGTTGACTATGTAGCCACCATGGCACAGGGAGTTTAAATGTCAGATGGAGAGCTGGGAGCTAGCAGCATCTTACCTGCTTTCCATCCAGGGTGCAGAGCCTCTTGACGACTCCTGAGTCTAGTTTAATGGCTTCGGTGATATCTGTTAAGACTTGTTCAAACGAATGAGCAGTCTTTTTATTCAGAAGGATCCGCACGGCTTTTCTAGGCTTCACTCCACTTCGAATCACAGTCACTAACTTGGGTTTGATGAAATCTTTACTTTCTTTTACTTCACTTTTCACAGAGGAGGCAGCAGCCAGGGCTCGGGATGTCCCGCCCTTGATGTTCACAGACCAGTTTGGATTAATATTTTTGGTGTAATCGACTTTACGAAATGGTTCATTGGATGCACACACGTAACTCTCACCTAAAAAGCAAAATTTGATTTTATTAGCATGATTATCTCTACCATAGAAGCATTTGGTCTAAAGAACAGATGCTGGAGACCCATTAAGTGAACCCTTAACCTTAGCAGGTTCACTAAAAGGGGATGTTCGCCCTTTTCCTTTGGCATTTTCCCACCTCCCTTTTAAATAGTCTAGATTGGTTTTGAGAGAATAACAAGGATTATAGGGCGAGAAGCACTGGACCAAATATGTTGACCAAATGTGTCACCTTGGATAATTCATCTCTCCACACTTTGGTCCTCAGTATCATTAGCAAATAAACTGAAGTGGCTGAACCAGTTGAATTCTAAAGTACTTCCTGATTCCCCAAACCTCCTATTTATTAGTTTAGTTTTAGAAATCTCATTCTGGTAGAAATAATTATATCACAACATATTGATATAAAGAAATAAAAATATCTTTCTTCCAATTATAGATTTCAGTCCTAATCAAAGAATAATCACAACATCTTCACATAGCTGACTCAATTATACTCAGGCACAAGGTCACTTATTAAATTAATGAAGCACCACAAACATTACGGAAGAGTTCTGGCAGCTCAAAGAAATATACCTCAGCCACTCTTCTTCTTACAGAATGTAAATTTAAAATAACTATTGCTTAAATATACGCTTTTCTGTACCTACTTAAATAAGAGAGGACCTGAGTAGTTAAAATGATGTGTTCATTAGTCATGAAACCTTCTGCTTAATTTTTATTAAGTACCACATAAAAGCTATATTATTTGCCAAGTGGCTTATTAATTCAATGTTTACTGATATTTTAAGTTCCAAAATTTCCAAAAATTATATGTTGAGATACCATAATTTTTCTTTTAGGAAAGTCAGAATCACCCAATGTTTTTACGCTCTTGCCTTTCTGACATACAACATAAGAGGGTTATACTAAGGTTTTTCTAAAAAGAACCCATTATTTTTTCACATATTCAGTATAACACACTCATCGTTAACAATATTAACATGAACCTTAAATATTATAAATACTTAAAACAGAAGTAACCAAAATAGTGAAAGGGAATTCCCAGGAAAAATCTATTAATATCCATATTATATTTAACTATTATCATAATGTTCGTGAAATCCTGATTAATGCAGAATCGTAGAGCCTCTGAAGGCACATGAATAATTCAGTAACAGATCAGGCATACAAGAAGATTTTATTTTTATTTAACTAATTTATTTATTTTGAGACAGGGTCTCTGTTGCCCAGGCTGGAGTACAGTGGTACAATCATGGCTCACTGCAGCCTCAACCTCCTGGACTCAGGTGATTCTCCCACCTCAGCCTTCCAAGTAGCTGGGGTTACAAGTGCATGCCACTATGCCTGGCTAAAATTTTGTATTTTTAGTAGAGACAGCATTTTTTTATGTTGCCCAGGCTAGTCTTGAACTCCTGTGTTCAAGCGAGTCGCCCACCTTGACCTTCCAAAGTGCTGGGATTATAAGGCATGAGCCACCATGCCTGGCCCTAAGAATGGCTTAAAAAGAGGAGCAATGTCTTCTATTTAAGGGTATAATTAGGGCATTGCCCAAGATAACTGGGGACCCAATCACAGGCTTTAACACCATTTCTACACCAGTAAAGAGAAATCTAGCCCAGCCATCACCATTTAGAGATTTTTCATCTCTGTAGGCTTATCTAAATCATTTTTCACAGTATGATCATCTGGGAAAATGTCACATAATTTCAAAAACAGTTATCAATTTAATAAAATATAACTATAACCACACATAGGCATTAATGGGCAAAACAGAATTTTGCTTTAACTTTATAGAGAAAGTAACTCACATCAAAAAGCTCTATTTTTATCTATCATAAAACTTTAATTCTATTTTCTGATTCAAAATATATGATGGAAGAGAAAAAAGAATCTTAGCAAAAGAAGGTAATTGTTTTTAAAAAGGGCAGGGATAAGTAGTAAGTCAGTTGTGGGAAAGCCTGTCCCAACATAAAAAGTAACAATGAAAAAAAAACAAAACAAGAGCAAATTTCATATATCAGATTTCCTTGGTCAACCTGTCTCTACACAGTTGACATATCCACAAGGAGAGCTGCTTCTTAAATTTCTCTGCATTTCGTTTCCTTACACAGGTTCAGAATGTTAGAATGAAGTAGGTAAAGGAAGCTCCTTAATTTGCTTTTGTGCAATTACAGATAAATTTTAATTTCTTCCCATTCTCCCTTCTTGCCTTCATAATGTTTCCATTAAAAATTTGTAGGCTGGGCATGGTGCCTCATGCCTTTACTGAGCGCTTTGGAAGGCCAAGGCAAGAGGATTGCTTGAGGCCAGGAGTTCAAGACAGGCCTGGGCAACATAGCAAGATCCTGTCTCTACTAAAAATACAAAAATTAGCAGGACATGGTGGCACACATCTATAGTCCTAGCTACTCAGGAGGCTGAGACAGGAGGATCACTTGAGCTCAGGAGTTCAAGGCTACAGAGAGATATAATCTCACCACTGCGCTTCAGCCTGGGCAACAGAGCAAGACCCTGTCCCTATAAAGCAAACAAACCAAACTTGTGGACTAGTTCCATCATAAACTTGTATTAAAGTTTTGAGGCAGGCTGGCAAATGCCTACAACGTTAACAAATGCCTACAAGATAGGGCTCTCTACATCCACGGCAGACACAAATAACAGTTCAATAGCCTCACCCTCTTCCCTGCACCCACGGCCCTGTTTTCTTTAAGCCTAGACAACTCATTACAATGTGCACTGAGTGCCTACTATGCACAAGCTCTCATGTTAGGTGCTGACATGGTATGAAACCCACTTTAGTAATCTTGGCATTCAACATTACAGCACATAGGTTCAGCACATGGTTTTAGGGTCAGACCTGTGTTTCTGTGTACTGGCCACACAAATCCCTATAGATGTCATATACCTTGACGACAACAGTCATCAAGATACCCAAGCTAGCTTGTCTTGTAATGTCCCCATCCAAATCAAACAATCTGCAGATTGTAATTTTGTCTCGTATACAGATTTACCTACAAGGAGAGAATATGCTGACAAAAGAACTTAAGATGTTGGTTCCCTGGGCAGTTAGTTACAACTCTTGATGTCAATCCATCAGGTTGAGTGCAACAGCCCATGCTTGTAATCCCAGCACTTTGGGAGGCCGAAGAGGGAGGATCCCTTGTGCTCAGGAGTTCAAGCCCAGCCTGGGCAACACAGTGAGACGACTCTATTAAAAAGAAATCAATAATCATTCTTGGTTAGATACTATGCACCTGCAAGATTAATCAGAAGCGATAAGCCTCCCCCTACACAGATTCTTGCTACTGTAGGGATTCTTGTTTAAGATTTGTGACTCCCTTGCCAACTTGTAGGTCTCCCCTTTCTTCCATTCTCACAAGGACATAGCTGAAAAAGTACATCCTGCATCCTAAAGTATTAAATCTTAATGTACCAATATAAAAATAACAGTGTGAGAGGCCAGGCGTGGTGGCTCATGCCTGTAATCCCAGCACTTTGGGGAGCCAAGGGAGGTGGCTCACCTGAGGTCAGGAGTTCGAGACCAGCCTGGCCAACATGGTGAAACTCCGTCTCTGCTAAAAACATAAAAATTAGCCGGGTGTGTTGGCGGGCGCCTGTAATCCCAGCTACTCGGTAGGCTGAGGCAGGAAAATCACTTGAACTCAGGAGGTGGAGATTGCAGTTAGCCAAGACCGTGCCACTGCACTCCAGCCTGGGTGACAAGAATGAGACTCTGCCAAAAGAAAAAGAGAAAGAAAAAACCACATAGTATGAGAGAATTTGTTAAACTCTTGCCAATGTATGTGAAAACTGCCCTCACCAAAACAAAGTGACAGGTGCACTAAAATCTCAGACTTCACCACTAGACAATTCATCCATGTAACCATAAACCACTCGTACCCCAAAAGCTATTGAAATAAAAAATTAACAAAATAAAAATTAGCGTTCAACTAGGACCATGCATATGTATTTTTTTCAATAAAGCAGTCCCAGAACTGAGCTGACTCATAGCTAGACTTCAATGTTATTATAAGATGGTCTGTCACTCAGAGTCAAGCCATTTTGTTCTTCTGTTGGACATAATCTCACAGACTATATCATACGAAGTCACTCTAAGACTTCATGATAAAGTAACACAAAAACAAGGTCACTGTGCAATCCACAATACCAAACATCCCCCTCTTGCACTAAGTGAGTGACTGCCATTTCTTTACCACCATAGTTTTTCCTCAATCTAGTCTGCCCTCCCTATAACTAAGATTTATAGAGATATCCAATCACAGGATTGTCCTGCCTTCTGACAGCACCCAAGACAGAGTGAGCCCCCATTTCCTTAGATCCTCCCTAATATTACCCAGCCAGAGCCCAAATGCTATGATAGGTTCTAACACCCTCTTACTAAGACACCACATGGTATCTTATAAGGTGTGTTCTTCCTCAGTGCAACAAGTAATAAACCCAACTTGTTCAACTACATGTGTGTTCCCAGTGGTCTTTTGCTAAAGGGAATTTAGATACACATATCCATATTCATTTTCCTTTCCCTGCCTTCTCTCTCTTTCAAGTTCTTTGGCCATAAAAGATTTAGGGGAAATCATTTTGCAAATCCTGATCATATGAGTACTATATACAAAGAGGGCTTTGGTTTCTGTATAGAAACAGGATAAATAGAAGCATAAGGTGGTTATAAAACTTAACCGTTTTCAGGCATGGTAATGGAATAGAAAGTGTTTCTTCAATATCCTCTAAGACTCTTTCCAGAGGCACAGCTATGGCTTTTTACCTTTGATATCCATTCAAAGACACTTTGCATTACTGCACATTTAGCAGGTTGACTCAGTGTTTACAATTATGTAATACAACTTGGTTGGGTATATGTTTACAGGGCCACTAACTTTCATCCTTACTCAACCAAATGAACTGCCTCTTATTCAAGAAGAAAGATGTCATTAAAAGCTAGGTACCTCTGGCGAGGCACAGTGGCTCATGCCTGTAATCCCAGCATTTTGGGAGGCCAAGGTGGGCAGATCGTGTGAGGCCAGGAGTTCCAGACCAGCCTCACCAGCATGGTAAAACCCTGTCTCTACTAAAAAATACAAAAATTAGCCACATGTGGTGCATGCCTGTAATCCCAGCTACCCGGAGGCCGAAACACTAGAATTGCTTGAACCCAGAAGGGGGAGGTTGCAGCGCCACAGCACTCCAGCCTGGGTGACAGAGTGGGTGGGACTCTGTCTCAAAAAAAAAAAAAAAAAAAAAAAAGGCTAGAAATTTCCAATTTCTCACTCTCTGCAAACCTTCATTCTTACACATTTATTTCCATCTGTGCCCATTTTTCGCACGTCCTTTTCCTTTCAGTGACAGAGTGCTCTCCTCCTATTCAAAGTTAAATCGCTCTAACAGGATGTGGGTCCTTCTCTCCTCTCATGCTGAGGTTTCAGGGCCATTCTTTCTCTCTTCTCCAGACCTCTTTACAGGATTATACACAAGTGTGTCCCACCTTAAACACATGAACCACCCAGCCCCACCCCATTCACTCTACTCTACCTAATGTGCTTTTGACTTCCATTCACTTCCAGTCCTCATCTGTTTTTCCATTTCTTCGCCCACTCTTTGCTTTTAAGCCACTGGAGCATCACTTGTGCTCCCTGGGCTCCACTAGCTGAAATGCGGCTCGCCCCAATCCCCAAGCACTGCTTACCTAACTGCCAAATGCAAAGCACATTTTCTGTCTAATTTCACTCAGTGTCTTCAGTGTCTTCTGAGGGCACTGGATACCAGTCCTAATCCTCCTCATGCAAATCCTTTTTTCCCTAGCATCTATGATCTCCCTTACCTTTACCTCACATTTCTTAGGTTGCTCCTTCTCAGTCTGCTTCTCAGGATCCTCTTTCCACACCCACCCAGGCATCCCTCATCCTCCTTAGACTTTCTCTGGGCAGCTGCATCTTCATCCATGGCTTCAACCACAGTCTACACTCTGAGGAATCAAACACTGAGGACATTTCTGGCCTAGATCTTTCTCAAGTTCAACCCACTAACAGAACATCTATCTCTAGATAATCTATGAATATCTCACATGCTACATGTCTAAAACGAATTTCACTCTCCATTACTGCCACCCTGACCTCACACTCTCCTCTTCCTAAAGTCCCCAAAGTATTGAACGGAATAACCATTGTTGTCATCTAAGCAAAAACCAAGCTTCCTTCTTCACTGCCCTTCCCCCACATTCAACAAAATTGGCAAAACTGTTGACTTTGGTCTCAACCCGTCTGGAAACCAACTCCTTCTATCCTGCCTTCTCTCGTTTCTTCCTGGATTAGAGTAGTAAAGAGCCCCATGTCTGGGCCTCATCCTCCATACAGCTGTCACAAGTTTTTAAAAAATGTATATTTGATTTTCTTGTCTCTCTACTGCCCTTAGAACAAAGGCCAAACTCTTCAGCACATCACACACTTCCAGCCTCATTTCCCACCACTTCCCTGCAGGTTCCTACATTAGTGTCATATCAGCATGCTTGCAATTTCCTTCCAAACTTATCATACCCTCTTTATTCTCATTCCTTCTTATATGCCAGAAATAACCTTCCTCCTCTCCCCTTGTCTCTTTTCCACTGACCCTTCAAGATTAAGCACCTCTGGCAAGGAGTTTAGTAAAGCAATAGGAACCTTCATACACTGAAAAGCTTTTAAATTGGTTAAGTGACTTAGGAAAAACTGATTGGTTCAATCACTTAGGTTGGCATTATCTAGTGCTAAGTTAATAGCACACATCCAATGACCCAGAAATACACTCTAGGAAAACAGCCCGAGAAACTCATTCACATAGACACTCTATAAACACACACGTTCATAGGAGCATTGCTCAATAGCCAAAGATGAGAGTCGGCCCACATGTCCAACAAGAGAATGGGTACACAGATTGTGGTGAGGTCACTAATGAACCACTACACACTAATGAAAATGAACAAATGAGAGCTATATGCAACAACTTGGATGAGTTTTATAAACAATGGTGAGCAAAAGATGACAAAAGAATATGTGTGCTATGATTTAATTCCTACAGAGTTTGAAACAGGAAAAGTAAACTATATCGATTAGGGATGCCCTCATAGGCAGTAAAACCATGAAGAAAAGCAAGAGCCAGGCTGTTGTTGCCATGGGAGAGAGAAGACTTGTAAACGGGAAGGGACACAGGGAGAGCTTCCCAGACGCTGGCAATATTCTATTTCTTGACACGACTAGTAGTCACAAAGAGGTTCACTTCATAATTCTGGCTGTGTGTGTTTCTTTTATGAACTTTCTATAGGTACATTACAGCTAAAAAATAAAAATTATGTCACTCCTCGCTGCTCTTTTTGTGCTGAGCTTACAACATATTAATTTCTCATAATCACAATTTATTATTTGTTTCTGCTAGTGGTTCTTAGTGGAGAATTTCTTTAAAAATCAGGTGATTTTGTTGCATAAGTACAGACACCCAAGCCTCACCCCAGTTCAACTAAGCCAATCACTGGAAAGTGAGAGTGAACTGAACATGTGGGTAAGGTGTTTTGATTTCACAAATGACTCTGAAAACAGTCCCTGGTTACAAGCCACTGCCTAGATTAGAAGCTCCCTCAAAAAACTGACTGTACCTTCTTCATATTACCAACACCTAGCACAGGACCTGGAATACAACAGGCACTTAAAACATGTTTGTCAAAGTAATGAAGAAAATGCATATTTTGAAAATAGACTTACACATTTCATGGTTTGCATTTGCATTGCATCTAGGCAAAATAAGTACATAGTGTTACTGTTTACTTAGAATGACTTTGGGAGGCTCAGGGTCAGGCTCCTGAAGGGTCTCATGCATGGTCTGAGACACTCGTAGGTCATGCCAGTCCATCAAAAGTCAACTGAAGGCATCTAGGGGCACTAGCAGGAGATGAGGACGCCAAGTACCTACCAGTATCTTTTGCATTTCAGACCATTAAACACCAAGAGTCCAAGGGCACTTTGTAGTCCAATGAATGTGATGTGCCTTTTAATCAATGGAATATGTGTGTATTTACATACTGTTTTTAAACAGCTGAAGCACAGTAATGTCTCTACATTTAAAATCTCCACTGTTAGATATTAACCCCTTGTCAGACATGTTATCTGCAAACATTTTCTCTCATTCTGTAGGTTGCCTTTTCACTCTGTTGATTTGTTTCTTTTGCTGTGTAGAAGCTTTTTAGTTTGATGTAGTCCCACTTGTCTATTTTTACATTTGTTGCTGGTACTTTTGGTGTGATACTTGAGAAATCATTGCCAAGACTAATGTCATGAAACTTTTCCCTTATGTTTTCCTTCTAGGAGTTTCAGATCTTATATTTAAATTTTTAAATTATTTTGAGTTGGTTTTTATGTGAAAGTTCCAGGTTCCAGTTTCATTCTTATGCATGTGGATATCCAGTCTTCTCAACACCATTTGTTGAAGAATCTGTCCTTTCCCCATTGTGTATTCTTGGCAACCCTGTTGAAGATACAGCTGACCATACATATTTGAGTTTATTTCTAAGCTCTCGGTTCTGTTACATTGTTCCATGTGTCTGTTTTTATGATAGTATCATAATGTTTTAATTACTGTGTCTTTGTAACATATTTTGGAATCAGGAAATGTAATGCCTTTAGTTTTGTTCTTTTTTCTCAAGACTGATTTGGCTATTTGGATATTTTGTGGTTCTGCATGAATTTTAGGTTGTTTTTCTATTTCTGTAAAAAATGCCATTGAGGCTGGGCGTGGTGGTTTATGCCTGTAATCCCAGCACTTTGGGAGGCCAAGGCGGGTGGATTGCTAGTGGCGAAGATTTCAAGACTAGCCTGGCCAACATGGCAAAACTCTGTCTCTACTAAAAATACAAAAATTAGCCAGTTATGGTGGCACAAGCCTGTAATTCCAGCTACTCGTGAGACTGAGGCACGAGAATAGCTTAAACACAGGAGGTGGAGGTTGCAGTGAGCCAAGATGGCACCACTGCACTCCAACCTGGGGCAACAGGGCAAGACTCCGTCTCAATAAATTAATTAAATAAATAAATATGTCATTGGGATTTTTATAATTGCATTGAATCTGTAAATCATTTTGGGAAATGTGGGAATTTTAACAATATTAAATCTTCCAATTCATGAACACAGGATGTCTATCCATGTATTTGTGTATTCTTTAACTTCTTTCAATGTTTTATAGTTTTCAGTGTAAGAGTCTTTCACCTCCTTAATTTTCCTGAGTATTTAATTTTGTAATGCTATCATACATGAAATTTTCTTAATTTCCTTATTAGTTTGTTATTAGTGTATACAAACACAACTGATTTGTGTATGTTCATTTTGTATCCTAAAGGTTTACTGAATGTATTAGTTTAACAATTTTTGTGTGGTCCTCAGGGTTTTCTACATACAAGATCATGTCTTCTGCAAACAGATAATTGTGCTTCTTCCTTTCTGATTTAGATGCCTTTTATTTCTTTTTCTTGCCAAGTTGTTCTTGCTAAGACTTCCAGTACTAGGTTGAATAAAGTGGCAAGAGTGGGCATCCTTGCCTTGTTCTTGATCTTAGAGAAAAGCTTTTCTACTGTTAAGTATGATATTGGCTGTGGGCTTTTCATATATGGTCTTTATTATTTTGAGGTAAATTCCTTCTATACCTAGTTTATTGAGTGTTTTTATCATGAAAACATGTTGAATTTTATCAAATGCTTTTTATGCATTTTGCATCTATTAAGATTGTATGATCTTTATCGTTTAATATTCAAAAGTATAAGAAATAGTACAAAAACCCCCAGACAAATTTTTAAAGAGAAAAGATTTAATAGACATTTCAAAAAAGACATACAAATGGCCAAGTATATGAAAAGATGCTCAACATCAATAATTATCATGGAAATGCAAATCAAAACCACATTAGATGTCACCTCACTCCTGTTAGGATGAACAGGTTTTTTTAAAAAATGTATTAGAGAATATGTAGAGATACTGGAACTCTAGTACACTGTTGGTGGGAATGTAAAAGGTTACGGCTGCTATGGAAACAGTGTGAAAGTTCCTCAAAAAGTTAAAAATAAAACTATTGTATGATCTAGCAATTGTACTTTTGGGTATATATCCAGAAGAATTGATACAAGCATCTCAAAAAGATATGGGCACTCTCATGCTCATTACACACCATCATTCACAATAGCTAAGATATGAAAACAACCTGAATGCCCAGTGATGGATGAACTGATAAGGAAAATGTGGTATATACATACAGTGAGATATTATTCAGTCTTTAAAAATGAAGCAAATTCTGCCATATGCAACAACATGGACAAACCTGGGGGACATTATGTTAAATGAAATAAGCCACAGAAGAACAAATACAGCATGGCTTCACTTACATAGGGTATCTAAAAAGTCAAATTCATAAAAACAGAGACTAGAATAGTGTTTGCCAGGGGGTGAGGGGAAAAGAAAATGGGAGGCTGCTGCTCAATGAGTATGAAGTTCCAGTTATGAAGATGAGCAAGTTCTGGAGATCGGCTGTACAACACTGTGCCTATTAGTTAATACTACCATACGTTGCACTTAAATTTGAAAGGGCAGATCTCATGTTGTGTTCCTAACACATAAACACACACACATACACACACACACACACACACACACACAAATGTTCCTTTTAGGACAAAGAACTACATGGAATCTTATGTAGCTGGAAATTTTAACAATAGCAGTTTTAGGCTACTTTTCTATCAGTTACTATAAAGTCTCTCATACACCTCTTATATACCTCTGTTAAAGTATGTAACTGCCTAACACAACTAACTAGTTTGTAATTACAAACTGTCTTGACATTTGTGGCAGATATTGAGTTGTGTAAAATTTGGACACTGAGACTATGCCTACCTCTAGAAGTAGAAGCAAGCACTGAACTTAATGATAAAAAGGAAAACTTATTTACAAATCTAAAGTGCAAGGACTCTTCAAACTTAGAGAAAAGGATACACACACACATACTTAAATATGGTAACACAGAAAAAGGAAGACAAGAAGGAAAGAAAAGGAAAGACACTTCAGGTCTAACATCAGTAAAATCTTAGGAACCTAGAATTTTTCCTAACTTCAGAAATTAAGAAAAACATTGCTTCCAAAAGAATGTAACCAAGGAAAAGATATTTGAGCATATTTGCCTCTACAAGATGATTCGATACCCTTCATCAAGCGCAGCGTTTGTGTGAGACCGGGTGGATTATAATTTTAAGGTCCTTTTTAAATACATCACAGATAAGTTCCCACATCCAGCTGGTTACGAAAAAATACAGAGTAAGAAAAAGAAAGACTGATTTATTATTCCGTCATGGCAAACAACTTAATTGAGTTTCCTGACCAAACCGCACAGAATGTAAACTTAAAGGAATTAACAGACTAACACAAAGTGCACTGCTCTGGCCCAGATGCTGTTCCCACTCCATACTCATTTGCCTTGTCTCTGAACCATTACTGACATATTTGCTCAATGAATATAACACCTATTTCTGCAGAGCAGGGCTGGGGACACAAAATAAGATCTTTCACCTCAAAGACCAGTGCTTTTTCAATACACCTGCAGGCAACTGACTGAACCAAATCATCTCCTAAAGTCACATCCAGTTGTATGGTCTGTGATACCTTCTACCGAGAAGGGGGTACAAAAGCTACTTTTACCCTGTGAATATCTATGAAGAAATAGGTATGTCCACAAATCCATGTTTTAGCACTGAAATCTGGGAGGAGTTTAACTTAAGGCCAAATAAATTAGCTAAATGTAAAATTGAAAATCCCACCCAGTAACCAAAAAGCTTTGTAGCTTACCCACTGATGAAGAAATCGTATCTAATCTCCTGGGTAGGATGGAACCAGCAGATCAGATCTGTGATCTGGTTTTTTTGCTCCTCATACATGGGGCCAAGCATATCCCAAAATCTACAGGAGCTCACTATGGGAATTTTCATTGTGCTTTTTTTTTTTTAATCATTATTTTGAGATGGAGTTTTGCTCTCGTTGCCCAGGCTGGAGTGGAGTGTAATGGCGCGATCTTGGCTCACCGCAACCTCTGCCTCTGAGGTTCAAGAGATTCTCCTGCCTCAGCCTCCCGAGTAGCTGGGATTACAGGCGTGCGCCACCACGCTCAGCTAATTTTTGTATTTTTAGTAGAGACGGGGTTTCTCCATGTTGGTCAGGCTGGTCTTGAACTCCCAACCTCAGGTGATCCACCCGCCTCGGCCTCCCAAAGTGCTAGGATTACAGGCATGAGCCACTGTGCCCAGCCCATGGTGCATTTATTTTGATGATAAAACTTAAAATGTTAGGCCGGGCGTGGTGGCTCACGCTTGTAATCCCAGCACTTTGGGAGGCCAAGGCGGGCGGATCACGAGGTCAGGAGATCGAGACCACGGTGAAACCCCGTCTCTACTAAAAATACAAAAAATTAGCCGGGTGTGGTGGCGGGCGCCTGTAGTCCCAGCTACTCGGAGAGGCTGAGGCAGGAGAATGGCGTGAACCCGGGAGGCGGAGCTTGCAGTGAGCCGAGATTGCGCCACCGCACTCCAGCCTGGATGACAGCAAGACTCCGTCTCAAAAAAAAAAAAACTTAAAATGTTTATGTAATCCTATTCTAGAACATCTGAACAACTACTTCTAAGTTAACAGTCTTTTGGCTTCAATTACTCTAACTATGCCAGGAATTAACAAGGAAAAAGGGAAGTGGACTTCATATGTATAAAAGACATGTTCACAGCAAGTTAAGGTGAGAGGACATAATTTTGCTCTACAGGAATACTCATTAGCTGTGCAAAACTGACTCATTACACAGCATTCTGACATACAGCATACCTAACTCAGCACTCAGTGCCACGGTCACACTGGGAACACCAGTTTAGTTTGAGCAAACAGTATCTCTAGCTTTATAATGCTATTTTGCATTTTTACTGGTAATGCACTTCTGTTGGTATTTACACTGTCAATGTGTTTGGGTTGTATCACTATGTAAAACCTATATGCATAAGCATACCTAATTTTATATTTACAAACATTTAAGTGACAATGTAACTAAAGTAATTAAAGTAATTAAGGCAATACTTGGCTTCTGCAATCTGAATGTTGGATTTTTATATTGTTTTTAATCTTAAATGGCTAACATTTTTAAAGTTTGAGAAACAATGCAACCTTAAGGATACTGAGAGAAACCTTCAAATTGAAACGTGGCCACCTAATATTTGTAAATAAACGGGGCATAGTACATATAGGGTCAGTCCTTCAACTGGTGCATTTAAATAGAGGTAAAACTTTCCTCAAAAGTTTCCTCAGCTTCTGAAGACCTTTGCTGAACACTCTCCTCCTTAATCTCTCACTCCTTTCTCCATTGTGCCTTTATTTTAATCTTGCTGTGAGTCAGAGGAAAGCTTAGCCCTCAGTTTTAAGCAAGTGATTGATAATGATGGTAACTCAAAAGTTTCAGTGCAAGTGATAAAGAATTCAGAAACCAGATGTTTATCCAAAAAAAAGGTGATGGTGTTTAGAGGAAGAGAGAGAAGGGGAAATACAGGTTCGGTATTCCTTATCCAAAATGCTCAGACCAGAAAGGTTTCAGATTTCAGATTTTTTTCAGATTTTGGAATATCTGCATTACCCTATGAGCATCATGCAAGTATTATTGATGTTTTCAACAATATCTTTACACCACAGAACAGAGAATAAGCAACAAAGCAAAACAGTGAGTAATGTACATAGGTCTTAACCCCACGTAGAGCATTGTGGAGAACCTGCCATTGGTGCAGCTGGCCTACGCGTGTGCCATTTTATTACTCCTTGTGAGTGTGCTTTCGTGGGGGAACTGGGCATGCACGGAAAATATTTATCACAGCGGAAAGGGGCTGGAATTCTTTTTTTTTCCCTTGGGAAGGCTGAATAAACTACATGTTGTGCACCTGCATTTTGACTGCAACCTGTCACATGAGGTTAAGTATGGAATTTTCCATTTCTGGTATCACATTAGTACTCAAAAAGTTTCAGATTTTTGAGCATTTTGGATTTTCAGATGAGGGACACTCAACCTGTAGCAGAGGAAAGCATGACCATTGTCTCAAAACATCTGAAGGGTGTAGTGGCTTTCACCTGTAATCCCAGCTAATCAGGAGACTAAGGCGGGAGGATTGCTAGAGGCCAGGAGGCCAGCCTGGGCAACAAAGACTCTGTCTCTACTTATAAAATATAAAAAGAATTTAAAAAGAAAAAAGAAAAAAATCTGAAGGCTGCCATATATCAGCAGGAGAAGACTGAAGTAGCTCTGGAATTAGAGGAAGAAGTTACAAGGACACACATTAAGCAAAAAAAAAAGCTGAGGACCACCACCATTTATCAAGCAGCCACTGCATGCTAGGACTCTGCTAAATGTTTAAATACATTGTAAAATTCAGGTAGAACCTTCCAGAAACTGGCTTTGATCACTAAACTAATAAGAGACAAATTTACACTGTACTATTTCTCAAGTTCTCCCACACAGGCTTAATGAACAACAATATAACCAGTAATAAGTTTCTAGAACCCCTTTTTTCTTGATTCTTCAGCAGATAAGGCAAAATACTATTAAGTAAAGAGACCAAGATGATGAGCAAGGGCATTAGGGGAGAGACTCTCAATGACTGCCTTTGAGAAATAACTGCATCTGTTGGGGCTCAGAAAACAATACTCCAAAATGAAGGCCTCAGTAGCATCCTCAGAGGCAAACGTTTTTCTCTGACCTTCTCCCGCACTCCTGGCTGTTAGTCCCATTCACCTCCAAAGCTAGCCATAAAAACTAGAATCCCTCTTCTCCAAGGAAGGTCATAGAAACCCAAATCCTTTTCACCCAAAGCCAGCCATAAAATCTAAAAATATTACTCTCGTTTCCCCCTCACTTTGTATGTAAAAACTGGCTATAAAGAAATTATTTGACCTACCTGGTTTGACTATAGGTCACAAGACCCCCATTCCAGAGAGGGTCCTGCCCCACACCCAGAAGAAAGGAATGTTGCTCACAGAGGCCAAGAAGAATCTAGACAGACAGGCCTTGCTGGGTGTCCCAACTCAGTCTATTAACATTAAATCATGCCCTTTTGTCTAATCATACTTCTACATGGCTGTCCATACTTTGTTGAATTTAGGCATAAAAATGGACAACTTCCCCTATATCTTTGCATCTTAATTCTGATGGCTCCTGTGTATACATGTTAAATAAATTTGCATGCCTTTTCTTCTATTAATCTGTCTCATCTCAGTGATTTTCAGCAAACCTCCTTGGCCTCCACATATTGCTATTTCAAAAGTCAACAAAGTAATCTGAAGTTTAAAAAACATACAGTGAAGGAAGAGATCAATGAAAATATTTTAAAACATCTATTGTGAACATTTTGCATTTTGGTTGCAAGTAACTATAATTTAACAAATAAACAAAAGGTAACAGAGTAGGTCAAAATTGCAGATTATTTTAGTCACTTAGTTTGAAATGTTAGTAAATGTTACAGTGTAATGAAAAGTACTTAGGGCGACCTCACCAAACCAATATTTTACCATTCCTTTAGTCTATAAGGAAAAGCTTCTGACAAATTACAATATAATGACTTCTCCTCTACACTGTTGAAAACACGGCAAATAGGACAAAATATCCCAGGGATTAGGATCAAATTATAACATGTTTTAAGGAATAAAAGAATATTCATTTAAGCTCTTGACTTTATTTCTGACTCACAAAATTAAAAAATTAAGATTGTGTTAAAATTAAGTATGAAAAAATTAGCAAAAACCATTGCTTAAAATGAGAATGCTAAAGATGAACACAACTAAGCCTTAGCTATGGCAGAGAACTCCTGTAGATACTGAAAATATTAGCGGGCTTAGAATAATCCTGGGATTTAAACACATAACAAGAAATAAATATGAAAGAATCTGGTTGTGGGCTGGGCACGGTGGTTCACGCCTGTAATCCCAGCACTTTGGGAGGCCGAGGTGAGCAGATCATGAGGTCAGGAGATCGAGACCATCCTGGCTAACACAGTGAAAACCCATCTCTACTAAAAATACAAAAACTTAGCAGAGTGTGGTGGCGGGCACCTGTAGTCCCAGCTACTTGGGAGGCTGAGGCAGGAGAATGGCGTGAACCTGGGAGGCGGAGCTTGCAGTCAGCCGAGATTGCTCCACTGCACTCCAGCCTGGCAGACAGAGTGAGACTCAGTCTCAAAAAAAATAAAAATAAAAAGAATCTCGTTGTGATAGCTGTTCAAAGAGAAAACTCAAGTCAGACATCTCTATCTCAGATACTAGTGAAATTGATAAATTCTTGGGACATAAATATACTGCATCATTTTTCTTGAAGAAAAATATATTAAAAAATTGAAACACAAAGGGGCAAGGAATATTTGCCTTTAACATTAACTTATGCTACCTCTGTAAATCTGGCTAACTGTCCAACTGGCTATCTTAATAAATAAAGATTTTTTAAAGCATCTACATCCACCTATACCCAACTATTAAAACACCCTAAATAGGGCACAAAAGTAAAATTAATTCAAAAAACATCACATGCCAGAAGCATTTGTTTCATGGGATAAAGGGATAAACAAGACAATTGTGGTCCCACCCCCTGTTGGGTTTATAATTTTCTGTTTCATGAGGATAGTCTATGGAAAAGATCCTCCTGTATGTTACTGAGAGGTTTTAAGAACTCCATCTAAATCTGGGTAACTACATCTGATCAAGTACCCAGCCAACTTTCAAAGAGAGACATGGAGCCAGATAGAGCCAAAATCATTTCTCTTTCCCACCCCTAGAAGCATTTCCCAAGATCACTGAACTTTAGAGGCAAGACTGTATTAGTCTGTTCAAGTTGCTATAACAAAATACAAAAAACGGAGTGACTGAGAAATCAATTTCTCACAGTTCTGGAGGTGAGGACATCAAAGATCAAGGTGCTGACAGATATGGTGTGTAGTGAGGGCTCTTGGTTCACTCATGGTGACTTCTCACTGCATCCTCACATGGTAGAAGGGGCAAACAAGCTCTCTGGGGCCTCTTTGGGCACTAATCCAGCCTATGAAGTCTCTGCCTTTATGATTTATTCACCTCCTGCTGTGGGTTGAACACATCTCCCAAGCTTCAGGTGTTGGAAATTTAATTGCCATTGTAATAATATTAACAAGTGAGGCCTTGAAGAGGTGATTAGATAATGAGGGCACCACCCTCATGAGTGGATTAAGGCTGTTATTGTGGGAGTAGGTTAGTTATAACAGGAAGGAATTTAGCCCCATTTCCTCTCTCTATATCCTATGTTTGCTTTCACTTTCCACCCTTCCACCATGGGATGACCCTCAACAGATACCAGTGCTGTGCCTTGGACTTTCTAGCTTCTAGAACTAGAAAATAAAATAAATTTATTTTCTTTATAACTTACCTAGTCTGTGCTATTCTGTTATAGCAAGAGAAAATGAACCAAGACACCTCCCAAAGACCCCACCAACAGAATGGACTCCATTTCCTCTCAGGTGGTAGAATGTAGTAGTTAAGAACACAGAACTTCAGAAGCCAGGGAGAAAGGGCTCAAGTGCCAGCTCTACCTCTTACACTGGTACAATGCAGCAATTTCTTTACCCTCTCTGAGCCTCAGCTTCCCCATCTGTAAAATGGGTATGACAATGCACCCATATTTCAGAGGGTATTACAAGGGTTAGATGAAACATGTAAAGTACCTCACACAATGACTGCTCATAAAACATCTAGTAAATGGTAGCAATGCAGAGAAGAAAAGCATCTCTAATCCTTAGGGTAATGGTCTACTTTACGAGTAGAAGACATAAAAACACAGATGCAGTGGTAGAA
This sequence comes from Symphalangus syndactylus, assembly GCF_028878055.3. Taxonomy (NCBI): domain Eukaryota; kingdom Metazoa; phylum Chordata; class Mammalia; order Primates; family Hylobatidae; genus Symphalangus; species Symphalangus syndactylus. The sequence goes on along the minus strand of NC_072426.2, from coordinate 123,355,738 downwards.
TGGGCAGGAAAGGACACAGAAAAAAGACCTAGCCAGGCGGTGCACACCCCGCAGCAACTCCTCTTGGCCTCACGAGCAATGAAGAAAGCAGCTAGATGATCACTGCCCAAGAGAATCTAGTTTCCTTTATTTCATATCACAGGACCATAAAAATATCCTTTTCCATAGTATAAAAACCTATGAGATATTAAACCCATGAGTTACTTGTCTTGTAACTTCCAGGGTATCACTGTGTCATACTCTAATCTCATAAATGCTCTCCCACATATCCCCTTTTCTTCCCCAACCTTTTAGGATTCATTTATTCTTTAAATGAAAATTTTCCTCTTACCTCTGGAAAGAGCTCCTTATGCAGCTGTATTATAGCACATCTTATTTTCCTTGTTTTTAAGGAAATGAGATGGGACAATCAGATTTATCGAAAAGGATGTTATGGAAGAGTCATTCCCTCCAAAATGGTTAGCACAGAATTTCACCCATAATTATACGTTTATCTAACATGTAATCCAATTTTCCAAAAACATATATTTTCACAAATATCTAGGAATCCCATTAAAGCTTAATTCACACAAAACTTCCCTAGACAACTAAGGGACTTAGAGGTAAAATCATTGTCTGAGTTATTTAATCAATGAATTTACTGTATTTAAGATCCCTGACCTCAGGCTTCTCTCAGTTGAGTGCAAAAACAGATCCAATATATCGTGAGACTACAAAGCTAAGGGTTATAATAGAAGTAAACAAAAATGCTGTAAGCAGAGGAAAGAGTTATAAACTTGACCTCAGGCCTTGGCTCCAATGTCTGTTCCTCTAGGAAGCCCTCCCCATCACCCCAGCCAATATGGCCATCCTGCCCCACGTCATCACCACTTCATTTACAGCACTTTAGCTGAAGCCATCTTGTTTGTATGTTTACTGTCTCTCTCCCAGGAAAATGTGCATTTTTTGAAGGAAGAGACCGTAAGCATGTGACCACGTCTAGGACATAGTATGCCCTCAACTAACCATTTGAGACCAACTGCCCAGAGAAGTGCGAAGAGACTTCATAGGTGCTATTTGAAGTGGGCCTTGAAGAATCCAGGGGTTTCGCAGGTAAAGAACATTTTGCAGCCCTGAGATTCAATATTAACTTTCCAAGTCCAATCACCATGCATGACTTCAGTGTGCACCATTTTCGACTCCTATGTGCAAATACCTTGTAACTCATGAGTTTATTTCCTTCTTATCATAATAAGTTCCACTGTTTCTATTATTATAAAATTTATTTTTCAGGAAAAAACAACTAAGTATAATCTAGGTTCTTATGGAAATTCATTTTTACTTAAAAACTCTCAGAAACATATTTTGGTTTATTTAACACTTTCAAAGAACTGACCTAACCAGATGCAGTAGATAGGTTTGGTAGGAGGACCTCAAACTTCATGGGCTTGATTTCTTTAGAATCTTATTTTTCTTACATGTTCATGTTAACTTCATGAAGGAATCAAAGTATCATTATCAAAATAACCAAAACTCTCTCATATGCCAAAAAACAATCAGCTTACTGTTCATGAAGGGATAAAAGGTAGAAATAGCAAAATGACATTTTATTTTGGAATGAGAGAGGCAGACATAGGTAGCTCTTAATGCCTTTGACTCTTGGCAAGCACTTCATCAGAGATATACACCCCATTCTGTGATTGTTATCTGGACATGTGCAGCCTCATCGATTTTCTGGAAAATGGGCTCTGGCTAGGGAAAGGCAGCCCAGGCCATCATATGCTCCACCAATAACCCCTCAGATAATTGAAGGGTACATATACATTTTTAAACCAGAAGAGACCTAACTTAGAGAGGTGGTCTGCCAACTTCTCATCCTAGAGAAAAGGACGCCAACGCCAGGGAAGTGAGGTGAAATTTTTCTCAAATCTAGTCAGTAGAACTCAGGAATCCTGACTTGGTCACGCACTTTTTCTACTGTCCTTGGTTATATCTCTTTAGGTCATCAAAACTTTACAAATATTTCAAAATGCTCAGAAGGAGAGAAGACACATGGAAGAGAACTAAGACTAGGAATTCTGAATCAGTCCCTAATAAGAAAGCTAAAGAACAAGTCATCTGGACATCCTCTGTTGGTTATTACAGATACTGAGCTCAGCAGGCTCACAGCTTAAGACAGCTCAACTATTTTCCCATATTGATTAAGAGCCACAGTTCTGCCGGAAGAGGTCCCCATCTAGTTTTAAAGAATAATTAGGATTACAGGACTGCACAGCATCAACTCAAACTTAATCCAGCAAGGGTGGATAAATCAATAAATTGAAGGTGCTTGTTGGTTTAGTGTAGTGCTGGAGGAGCGCCAGCTCACACTAGAACAGCTTTTAGTCTCCAGAGACTCTCAAGGTCAAGGGCAGAAGAAAAAATAATTTGGGCCATGCAAATTTCTTTTGTCATCTGAGTTCAATGAGATTGGGGCTCTGAATGAATGTTCATGTCCTACTGTTTTGAGTCATACTTTCTATTCATCACTCAAGACATTTCAGAAAAAAACATACCTCTTAAACTACAAGTTCCATGGGATCGAAGCAGAGCCTAGTTGAACATAATGTTGTAAAATACTGCCTAAGAGAGCTTTATTAAAAATAATCAACCAAAACGAAATACAGCAGTCAATTTTGACAATGTGGTGATTACAGACCTATTTTTACTAATGCAAATAACTTCACAGATAGCTGCTTAGTTCTCCTACATGAAAAATCTGAGCACACAATTTTAATTAAAAGTTGAAACTATTTACATTCTGGAATGATTGACAGTAAGCATTCGTGATTATTTTTCTTTTTTCTTTTTTTTTTTTTTTTTTTTGAGACAGAGTCTTGCTCCATCGCCCAGGCTGGAGTGCAGTGGCGTGATCTTGGCTCACTGCAACCTCCGCCTCCTGGGTAGCAATTTTCCTGTCTCAGCCTCCTGAGTAGCTGGAACTACAGGTGCCTGCCACCACACCTGGCTAATTTTTGTTTTTTTTGTTTTTTTTTTTAAGTAGAGATGGGGTTTCACCTTGTTTGTCAGGCCGGTCTCAAACTCCTGACCTCAAGTGATCCACACACCTCAGTCTCCCAAAGTGCTGGTATTACAGACGTGAACTACTGCACCTATGTTTCTTTTCTAAAAAAAAAAAAAAATGCATTACTATGGAGTATTCTACTTATTTGGGGGAAAATTCAAGAATTAAAGACCCATTGTCAGAGAGAATTCCATATGACAAAAAAGTGTCCAAGTTTTCTTCTTTTACAGTAATTTTATTATATTAAAAACTTCTTCAAAGAAGTAGGCAAAGCCATAAAAACACATTTTCGCTGTGCAACTATTTGTCACATTATTTATCACATTTTGGTATGATTTAGACGCCATAGATAATGTTTTTTCCAAATCCCCATCCACTAAAAATCAGTGAATGATTTGAAGGAAATTTGTTAACAGTCAATTTGTAGCTGAAACTACAGTCGCAGAATTAGACCCACTGGCCATGCATGCTGTGGGCGGTAAAAGACGCAATCTATACTATGTACTCCTATTAATGGACATGCATAATGTCCACCTTATCATCTCTCCTATGAGATTCATCTTTACATTATCTCAATTTTATGTAGTAAACCCATTGTTAAAATTTCTTTAGAGGATATTAACATTGTTGACTCTTAAGAAACCATACCAGGAACAGTATCCCAAGGGCATGTTGAGTAACAAGTGCTTAAGCAAATAGGCATTGCCTTGATCCTGCAAATCTGATCTTGGGTCAAACGATTGGTTACTCTGTTTTAAAAGAGCTAGGCAAATATTGCTTTTAAGTGTTTAACATGATTAAGAAAAGGAACAAGGCCCTTTGAACATTGTATCTTCCTTTTTTACTTATACTCCTCCAGCTATCCCCTTACCTCCTCAAGAAGCCCTTAAAACCAAAACACACAACTGACAGAATGGGTGAAGTCACAAGCGCCTATGTAGGCTGAAGAGACAATTTAATTTTGGCTGGGTCGCCATCTAGGCAGGGCAGCAAAAACTTCTGATGGCAGTGACTAAATAGACAAACTCTACCACCTTTAGTTTTCCTCCATGTGGCTACATTAGCTCAGTAGAGGTGAACTGTAGATGAGAAAGTATATGCTGCAGGCACTGTGAGGCAAGGCATGCTGCCTAAGTTTCCTCATTTATAAAATGGGGATAATGCCTTCAGGACCGAAAAGCATGCTGAGATAATATAAGAAAAACATTTGACTTGATGTTCAGCTTCCTCTCCATGCCAAGCTATTGCTATGACTACATGGAATGTGCCATTTGCATTAAGAAAGATGCACAAGAGCGGACTGTATGTAAACACGCAGTCAGCACATACTTGGGTTCTGCCTGGTCTTTCTAGATGTTATTTAGAATTGGAAACAGGTTCTTAACTACTGATAATGCATTTTCTACCTGAAAAGGATGAGGCATAAGTATTGCAGGAATTCAAGGATGACCCAACATCCAGCCAAGCAGTCTCTTTGACCGAGGCATGGCTGACACAGCAGAATTACTAATTTAAAATAAGTCCCCACTGCTGAATCCAATGGCCTCTATCATTCTAATTAGCTACTCTTATTAGAGGATAAGGCAGGAGAGATTGACCTTGATTTACCTTTTTCCCAACCAAATGTGGAAAACCCTTTAGCACAGTGATTGTTAACCAGGGTCCCACATTAGAATCACCTGGGAGGGGTGGGCTTTTGAGACTCTAGACGCCTAACCCATACCCCAAACCCAACCAATTTAATCAGGATATCTGGAAGTTGGGGGATCAGGGTCCCATATTTTTCGAAGTCCCCAGTGTGATCCAAGGTGAAGCCAAGGTTGAGATCTGCTGTCTAGGATCATCCCTCTTCACCTCAAGTAACTTCTGCTGCAAGGCAAACTAGGAAAGCCAACCTAGAGCATTTCACAACCACAGCTTCTGACAGCAATCACGACAGGACTCCGAATACTGGAACATGACAGGTGCCTGCATCAGGGTCCACACCGAGGGTCCAACAGAGCTTATTAGTAGGGGATTACCCAACTCCCCACGGGAGAACCATTTTCTCAAACAGTTTGCACTTCAAAAAAAATAAGTTCAACAATCTTAGGATATGCCACCAGTGCCTAAATTGGCCGGACCATCAGGAAATTTTTTCCTTCAAGAGACAAACCTCTTGGGAAGGAAAGTCAGTGTGTATGTGGGCACCCCACCGCCCTCCACCCCCAGCCAATCTCTAGAGAAGCAGACAGAAGCATCAATTCCCGTGCCGCTTGGAAAGCACCCCGCAGGCTCCCCGCTGCGCGGGCTCGCGCCCACTGCACCTGTCCGCGCTCCGCCGCACCTGCCGTGCAGCGCCCTCCCCTCCTACCTTCCAGCAGCTCGTCCAGGCTGGTGACCTTCCGGCTGCCGTCGATGGTGTAGATAGTGCGGACACCCTGGGGCAGGTTCACGTTGTCCGACAGGGAGCGGGTGAGCTCTATGAGGAGAGCATCGAAGGACCGGAAGCGGTCGCTGGAGATGGCAAACACCAGGCCCTTGAAGTAGCGGTCCCCGTTCCGGTAAAAGCGCGCCTTCTTGGCCTTCTTCTCCGAGCTGAGGGCCTGCAGGGTCCGCGTGCGGTAGAAACTGCAGTGGGCACTGTGCGCCGGACTGGGGATGAGCCCGTTCCCCTTGGGGCCCGAGCTGCTGCTGCCCCCGGAGGAGCTGGGGGCCCCTCTCCGCGACCCCGGCCGCGGCCTTTTGTCCCGTTCCTCAAAGTGCTCCAGCTCGATACTCCTGGTGCTGGCCATCGCGGCTGCTCCGAGGGCGTCCGCAAAAAGACGTTCCGGGCCGACTAAGGGTGCGAGCGCCGGTGCAGGGACGTCTGACTGCCAGGGCCCTTAACGCGCCGGGACACCTGGCTCTGGCATCCCGCCCTCTCCGCGCAGGTGGGGCCGACGAGCTGCGGAGATGCCGACCCGCCCGCACCCTCAGCTAAAAGTGGCCGCAGCGCCGAGCTGCCCAGCTCATTGTCCAGCGCGGCTCGCTCCGTGCCTCCCGCCTGCCGGGGAGCCCCACGCCCCCGCAAGCGCCTCCTCCACCCGGCCACGCCTCACAAGTCCCGCTCGGGAGCCGGCCGGGAAAGACAAAGTTGGGCCGCCCGAGGCTCGCGCCGGGCCCGCGGGCGCACACAAAGCTCGGGCGTCTGTCGAGCGCTCCCGGGAGCGCCGAGGGGAGGAAGGAAGGAAGGGTGGGGCGGGGCGCGGAGCGTGGGTGAGGCCCCCGGGGGAGTCGCGCGGGCCCCCGCCCACGCGCGCGGTCCCAGGCCCGGGGTGCAGCGCCGCCGCCTCGGCCGCGCCCGGATCCCGCCCGCCGGGCAGCGCGCGCCGTTCGGGGTTGAGAGGGCCGTGTCTGGCCCCCTCCTCCCCCGGAGCGCGGCCCTAGAGGGAAATAATGCAGCCTGCCTCCCACGCAGCCGTCAGGCCCGGCCCACCGGCAAGCATCCGCGCTCTGGCCTCCCTCCGCCGCCCGCCGGCTGTCAGCGCTGGAGGAGGCTTCCCGGCCCGGCGGATGCCAAACCGCGGAGAGGGGGAGGTGGGGGCGGAGGAGGGGGCCGAGCGCCGGCGAGGGAGGAGCAGCTCCTGCGGGTCCCGGGCAGCCCCGCCCGCCTGACGGCTCCTGCCCGGCGCCGCGCGCTAATGGGCGCAGCCGCGACGCGCGCTCCTCCGCCTGGGAAACGTAACCGCGCAGGCCAAAAACTACAAAGGAAGGAGATTCAAGGGCAGGGAGCACATCCCCAGCCAGCCTCCCGGTGAGGACCCCAGGCCAAACTACCGCAGAAATCCGAAGCCCAGCATTGACTTGGGGCACACCATTCATTTTTTAAAAAAAGATTTGTTGCTTTATTAGAAAATCCTTTGAGAAAACAGCCTCCACTGTTTACATTGCAGATTCGCTAATATGGTACGTTCAGTAACTTTGAATGAATGATGAGAAGTTATTGGGTGGTAGAGGGGGTTATGTAATCAACGAATATTTATCGAGAGCGTACCATGTGTCAGGCATTGTTTCTGTCACTGGGATGCCCTAACAAAGGAAAGAGAGACTGTGCACCCACTCCCCTACCCGCATATTTAATGTTGTCAATTAAAGCTTCTTACCTAAGAGGCCTATCATTTGTGAGCACCCATCATAGTGGAAATCTTAATGCCGTAGTGTCTATTCAACAATAAAAACATCTTTTCCAAGACTTATTTGCATTTTGTTATTAGGAAAAATAAAGCTCAAATATGTTTGATCCCAATTTGTCACGTGAAACCTTAGAACATTCAACACCTGGTTTTCTGAGCAGTCCTAGACAGCAATCCAAACTGACCTTTCAGGAAGAAAGGCATAGTTGCTTTTTCTTGGGTTGAACTGAGTCCTGGAAGAGCATGAATAAAAGAAGGTAGAAGCACTTGCAACGGTCTAGCATCTGTGAAGTTGGTGCGCCCCACCAAACACACGCACGCACACACACACACACACACACACCCTGCATGGCAGCTCCAGAGAGGTCTCCTGCTCGGTGCACAATACTACTACTAAGGCAGTTCTGGGCATACACCTGGGCATATCTAACTTCCTGCGGGGTTGGGGCATGCTAGGAAGTCAGAGCTGATCTGAGGCTTCAATGTAGTTTTTCTAGAGGAAAATCCTGCAGCATCATTAGGTCCACCACCTTAAAAGGCCTCAACCTAGATCAGTTAAATCAGAATTTCTGGAGACGGGCTTCTCAAAAAGTATTTTTTTAAAAGTACCCCTAAGGTATATCCAGAGTTTCCAATCACAGACTGTAACACCAGGAATCAAATAAATCAGTGCTTCTTCTCAAACTTTAATATATTTACATGTCATAGGGGAATCTCATTAAAATGCAGATTGCTATTCTGTAGCTCTGGGGTGGAGTTTGAGATTCTGCATTTCTGATGAGCCCCCGGGTAATGCCAATGCTGCTGGTCTTGGTACAAGACTTTGAGAAACAAGAAACTAAATTGCAAATTTATTGAGATAAGGTTCCATCTAAGTACTAGTAACTCCACAGAGCCCATCAACTTGCCATAAGATGGCCATGTTCCGGAAGTTGCAGTGAGCCGAGATTGCGCCACTGCACTCCAGCCTGGGCGGCAGAGCGAGACTCCGTCTCAAAAAAAAAAAAGATGGCCATGTTCATTTGTATCACTGTTTGTATTTCTTAGGGGGAAAAAAGACTGTAAACTATTGCTGTAGAAACAAATTATCCTAAACTTAATGATTTACAACAATAAACATGCATAATCTCAGCATTTTTGGCAGATCAGAAATCTGGGAGCAGCTTACCTCAAAGCCTCATGTGATTGCTGTCAAGATGTTGACAGGGGTCACAGCCATCTAAAGGCTTGACTGGGTCAAGAAGATCCATTTCCAAGACAGCCCGTTCACATGAATGGTAAGGAGGCCTCAGTTCCTTGTCATGAGCACCTTTCCATAGAGTTGCTTAAGTGTCACCGTGACTTGTCAGTTGGCTTCCTCTAGAGCAGGGGTGTCTAATCTTTTGGTTTCCCTGGGGCACATTGGAAGAATTGTCTTGGGCCACACAGGAAATTCACTAATATTAATGATAGCTGATGAGCTAGGAAAAAAATCACAAAATCTCATAATATTTTAAGAAAGTTTATGAATTTGCATTGGGCTGCATTCATAACTGTTCTGGGCTGTGTGCTGTCCACAGGCCATGGGTTGGACAAGTTTGCTCTAGAGAAAGCATCCAAGAGAGCACAAGGTGGAAGCCACAATGTGTGTTATGATATAGCCTTGGAAGTCATACACTGTTATTCCCACAATATCCTGTAGGTTACACAAGTCAGCCCTTTTTGATTTTGGAGGAGACTACACTAGGGTGTGACTAGGAGTTAGCAATTACTGGGGTCATCTTGCAGACTGGTACCACGGGTTTCAATCTTTCAATCTTTAGAACACTAACACACACTTCCTCACTCAAAGATCCTTGATAAGAGATTTGGCCCTTAAATAGTGAATACAATTATACAGTATGCCAGTATTTTTAACTCAAGGTGGATTAAAGACTTAAATGTAAAACCCAAAACCATAAAAACCCTAGAAGAAAACCTAGGCAATATCATTCAGGACATAGGGATGGGTGAGGACTTCATGGTGAAAACACCAAAAGCAATTGCAACAAACGCCAAAATTGACAAATGGAAATAAAGAGCTTCTGCACAGCAAAAGAAACTATCAACAGAGTAAACAGGCAACCGACAGAAGGAGAGAAAATTTTTGCAGTCTACCCATCTGACAAAGGTCTAATATCCAGAATTTACAAGGAACTTAAACAAATTTACAAGGAAAAAAACAACCCCATCAAAAAGTGGGCAAAGGATATAAACAGACACTTTTCAAAAGAAGACATTTACATGGCTAACAGACATATGAAAAAAAGCTCAACATCACTGATCATTAGAGAAATGCAAATCTAAACCACAATGAGACACCATTTCATGGCAGTCAAAATGGTGATTATTACAAAGTCAAGAAATAGTAGATGCTGGCGAGGCTGTGGAGACATAGGAACACTTTTACACTGTTGGTGGGAATGTAAATTAGTTCAACCATTGTGGAAGACAATATGGCGATTCCTTAAGGATCTAGAACCAGAAATACTATTTGACCCAGCAATCCCATTACTGGGTATATACCCAAAGGAATATGAATCATTCTACTATGAAGACACGTGCACACGTATGTTTACTGCAGCACTATTTACAATAGCAAAGTCATGGAACCAACCCAAATGCCCATCAATGATAGACTGCATAAAGAAAATGTGGCACATGCACACCATGGAATACTATGCAGCCATAAAAAAGAATAAGATCATGTCCTTTGCAGGGACATGGATGAAGCTGGAAGCCATCATCCTCAGCAAATTAACACAGGGACAGAAAACCAAACACCACATGTTCTCACTCATAAGTAGAAGTTGAACAATGAGAACACATGGACACAGGGAGGGGAACAACACACACCAAGGCCTGTTGGAGGGTGGGGTACAAGGGGAGGGAACTTAGAGGGCAGGTCAATAAGTACAGCAAACCACCTTGGCACACGTATACACGAATACATTTGCACATTCTGCACATGTTTCCTGGAACTTAAAGTAAAATTTAAAAAAATAAAAATATGCCAGTATTTTAACCTTATTCCCTAACATTATATCCTTAAGTTAAAGAAATGTTACTGCTTTTCAACAGGGGTCGGGGGGGGGGGGGGGGGGAAGAGAAAGTATTTCCAAAGCTGTTACTTAGTTAAAAAATGTTTTTGTGATCCTGCTCTCCACATTTGTTTTCTTGAAGAATCTTATCTGTGATCCTCTTATAAGAATTGAGATACAATCACTTTTCATAAGGTATTTATGAATGAATATGATATAAAGACCCAGGTGGTCAACATTTGAAGATTTGTTGAGGTAGGAAAAAATTAGTTTCAGTATTCAAATTCTAATGCAAACAAATTTGTAGTTTCTAGGTAGACAACTATTACTTAACTTGGCTTACTTCATGATATTCAATTTATAGAACCAAAGCAGATTTTCTCCTTTTGTGCAGTTGCAGAATTTGCAGAGTAAGATATTTTAACTGGCATTTTCTTTGTTGAGATACTCATTTTTTTCTAACGAAGAAATGCCATCTGATTATTAATCATTGGTCCTTCCAGAGATGGTCTAATTCTCTTTGGTGGTTACAAGATCCACCAACTCTGTCTGACACACCCTGATTTAAGGAGCTTCTTTAGGAAGAGCTGGCCACAGATGCCTCTTCACTATCTGGAAGCCCACTTTAACCTTAGATGGCTCTTGGTTGTAAAAGGTGTTGTTAGAAAAACCCTCTTTTTAACTCCCCTTAACCTAACACTTACTTGAATAAAAACTTTTGTGCCAAGTATTTTTAAAATGGCTTCATTTTTCTGCTAAAAGCAATTGGAGAATTTCAGTCCAAAAACTCTTCTCCCCTTTTTGTGTAATTAGAAATGACCCCTTTTGCTTTTTATTTATAATACTTATAAATCATGGAATATCTAGTGGATGTGAAAATTTTGTTGGCAGTATGCAAGAAGGGTCTTCTACAAACCACTTGGGGCAGAGAAACTCAACTGGGCATAAAGGAAAAGAAATTGTTCTCTTTGTTCTCTACACTTCTCTTTGTATCACACACCTGTGATACAATTTTAGAGCTGCTTTTAGCCAGGTAGTAATTCCCTCTCCTGCTTACTCCCTCAACCCCACTCCACCTTGACTAAGAAATACAATGCAAATTTTTATCTAGCAGAATTTGTTTAAATGAGACTTTATTAAATATTTCATTATGGGTCTTTACATAAGAAACTTGCCTTGAACGTTTCCTGGTTTTTGCCTCATGCTGCTTTATTTCTGAAACGCTATGGTTAGTCTTCACTTTTGGCAAGAGACTTCTGTTTTTAAAGGCAGTTTTCCAGTAACTTCATTACTTATTACATAAAGGATGCCTCCGAACCTTTCAGATTGCACTGTGCTGAGACTTTTTGCTGTCTCATGTTTTCATTCCTGTTTACTATGTGCCAAGCATTTCTCCCAGAAGTAAAAAATGATGAAATAACTGAACTATTTTAAGTGAGAGCACCCAGTGACTACAGACTTAAATTTTTAAAACTAAGCATGATTCTCATTTCATAATCTTAATAATTATAAGTTCTAGTGCTTTCTGTTAAGCTTTAATGGGGAAGGGTATAAGGTAAGGCAGTTCAGAAAGAGACTCTCTATCTCTACCCCGTAATCTGTACCCAGACTGGAAAAAAGGCTCAGACTGTTTTCTCAATAGTTGTTCTGCCTTTGTAGCTTCGTTGTCGTTTTCACCCCTGATTCTTGTAGCACTTTACATAGATATTAATGATTTCTTCACAAATAAGTGAAGGAATAATTGAAACTACCTTTTCGGGTTCAAAAAATTTAAATGTACCTGTTTGGTTAAGTCTTTCAGAAAATCTAAATTTTGGCTGGTGGCTCATGCCTGTAGCCCCAACACTTTGGGAGGCTGAGGCGGGAGGATCACTTGGGCCCAGGAGTTCAAGACCAGCCTGGGCAACATAGGAAGACTCCCATCTCTACAAAATATTAAAAAAAAAATAATAACTAGCCCGGCGCAGTGGTGCGTGCCTATAGTCCCAGCTACTGCAGAGGCTGAGGTGGGAGAATTGCATAAGCTCAGGAGGTCAAGGCTGCAGTGAGCTGTGATTGCGCAGCTGCACTCCAGCCTGGGTGACAGAGTGATGAGACTCTGTTTTTGAAAAAAAAAAATTATAAGTTTAATTTTTAAATGAAAATATCAGAAGAACTGGAGAAAAAAATCAAATATGCATGCTTTAAATATATATGGCACACAACTACTGTTTTTTTCCATGAGAAAATTCTGATTCTATGATACATTTAACTTCCACCAAGTGTCTAGGACAAAGACTCCATACATATAATGTAAATTTATATGTCATGTAAATTTTATCTATTCAAAATTGTATTTTTATTTTGTCATTTGCCAGTTCAGATGCAACAATTGTTGATGAAAAATAACAACTTTAAAATCATATAGCAACTTTTTTCTTAGGATTTGAATTTGTTCCTTTTAAATCTTCCTAAGAAGAAAATCTGGGCAGCTAGTAGACTTCCTACTTTCCAGATGAGGAAATCTAGGCATAAAAGTGAAAGATCATGAAAAGTACCACAGTACTCTCATTTTGTTTCTGTAGGATGAAATTTCCCAAACCCAATATAAAATTTAATCTTTAAATCTAGGCTTTTTGCTTCATTTAAAATTTTAAAAAATGATTTTTGTTAAAATTGATCATGATTTTAGTGGTTTCCTCCTCTCGGTAGTATCTTCAATGTTTATACAAATACTGAATGTGACAAACTATGTTCATGTCATTCTGCATGTCAAATTAAACAATGATGGTCAAGAGCACTTAAAGGATAATAAATATTTTATAATGATTAATAAGTAGTTATGACCTAGTTAAGGAAACAGATTATAGACAAGGAAATAAGAAAGATTAAGCAGCAGAGATAGAAATTGCCTCCAGGGTATGCTGACTCTAGAAAATGTTCACTTCAAGCTTTCAAAATTCATTAATCACAAAAATATCCATCTCTTCAGGAGTTATAGCTTAAAATTAATGATTCTTTAATTTGCGGTAAGTTTATATTGCAAATTATCTGGTTATTATAGGACAAATGTTCTGTATGCCCTATACATATTTGAAATAGTTAAATGTTAAAATATATATATCTTATTAATGGGAATAAGGATCTACTCAGACTTTAGTCAACACTCCTTAGCAAATCTGTACTCATTTGGCTATGTATTTAGTTTTTTTTTTGTTTTTTAGTTTTTCATTGGTACTTCCCAGAGTCCTGTCACCCTATCTGAAATAACTAATTGATCATGATTTACCGTTTGTATGAAAGATACAGCAGAAACACTGTGTGTGTGAATATATATATGTATCTGAGATTAAACACTTAAGGCAAAGAGATATATGCATGTGATTACCTGATTGTTTTTATCTTAATGTAACTGATATATTCATCTTTAATAACTTGGTCATGATATAAAGCTACATTTAATTTTAGTATTAAAATTAATTATAATGATTAATTATTATTATTACTATAATAATAATAATATTTTTCTCCTTGGGCATTCTCCCTTTAGTGATAAGCCCATGAACCCCTAGGATCTTAGTTGGTTCAAAATCTTAGCCAATATCCTCATGAAGAAAAGTCTCTAAAATGAGTCAGTCCTCCAGGGACCTCTGTTTCAGCTCCCATTGCTGTGTCAGTGCCCCACACTGACACCCTCTTCTGACCAATGCAGGTGCTGGAACTGTAGGCCCAGAAACAGTTTCAGAAGGTATAGAGGAGGAAGGGTTTTCCCCAACCCCCACCAAAACAAATAAATAAAATAAAGTCATCGTGCCACTATACATCTACTAACTGGAAAGAAAAATCTGTCCCAAGGTGTTTATCTTCTTTACCACTTAGATATGGAATGATTGGTTTTGGCCTTTAGGTTATAGAATTGCAAATACATAGAAAAGAGAGTATGTTGAAGTAATTACAAGAAATTCTTCTTTAAATTCTTACCTGTTAAAAAGGACTATCTTAATGTCTTCCACGTTCTCAGATTTCTTTAATAGAACTGGCACAACCAGAATATGTGAATGATAGGTGCCATAACGGTATGGAGATGCCACAAACCACTATTAATAGTCTAGTTGTTTTTCTTGGAGTTGTCCTGAAACTACCTACTTCTTTTCATGTAGTTTACCAGCTTGGTCACACAATTCAGTGGGAAATTCTGAAAGTAACTTGGAATGGCAAGTGAGGGAAGGCCAGCAGAGAAATGCAGTATGGCAGCCCTGATCTGTCTCTACACACAACTGCTTTATATTTTAATAAATCTTAATTCAAACAGTGTCTAAACTTTTGCTGTTAGACCTGTTGTTTGAATGGATGGTAAAATTAGTCACCTTTTCCTTATTACTGGTATGGTAAAAGACTTTACCTGGAGCAAAAGTTTTACCCTACTGTGGGTTTTGTTAGGAGTGATAAAAAGTTGTTTGCTAAAGTTAATTTAAATTCCTCCAGGAAGAAACTGTGGTCAATCCCCAGATCTCTTTCAGTGTGTGTTCCAGTGCAAGATTTTCCAAGATGATATATAAAGAAATGTATCTTCATTCAATAACAGAAAAATTTATTGTAATAGAATTACTAGTAAGGTTGCTGCTGCTTTTTTTAAAACAATCTCACATTGACAGAAAAGATGCAAGTTCAGTACAAAGAATTTTTTTGATGAATCATTTGAGAATAAATTCCCAACAACATGATGTCTCACCAACCCTAAATAATTTATTGTATTTTTTAAATAAATAACAGTTTCTACACAACATGATATAACTATCAAAGTTAGGAAATTAACATCCATAAACTACCACCAGCTAATCTTGAGAACCCATTCAAATTTTGCCACGTCTTAACAATGTGCTTTTCAGCAAAAGAATCCAGTCCAGAATCACGGTTTGTGCTTGTCATGTCTCTTTAGTCTCCTTTAGCCTAGAACATTTCCTTAGTCTTTCCTAGGCTCTCATGACCTTGACACATTTGAGGGTTACAGGCCAGTTATTTTGTAGAATTTTTCAATTTGAGGTTTGTCTGATTTTCCCTCAGAATTAGATTTAAATTATGCATTTTGGCAGAAATATCACAGAAGTGATGCTATGTTCTTCTTATTGCATCATATCAGGCGTAGCTTAATTTCAGTTTGTCTCATCATTAATGTTCCCTTTGATCACTTGATTTTGTGGTCCCTGCCAAGCTTCTTCACTGTAAAGCTACAGTTTTTCCCTTTGTAATTAGTACCTACTTTGTAGGAAGGCATTTTGAAACTTATGTAAATACCTTATTCTTCTCCAGATTTTCTTTTTTTTTTCTGAGACAGGGCCTCACTCTGTTACCCAAGCTGGAGTGCAGTGGCGTGATCTTGGCTCACTGCAGCCTCTGCCTCCCAGGCTCAAGCAATTCTCCCACCTCAGCCTCCCAAGTAACTGGGACTACAGGTGCATGCCACCACGCCCTGCTAATTTTTGTATTTTTTGTAGAGGTGGGGTTTCATCATGGTGGCCAGGCTGGTCTGGAACTCCTGAGCTCAAGCAATCTGCCTGCATCGGTCTCCCAAAGTGCTGGTATTATAGGTGTGAGCCACTGCACCTGACCCTTCCTAAGATTTTCAATGTATTCACTTATTTTATCAGTTTGGATTCACAGTATCCTATTCAGTTACTATCATTATTTATTTTGATACTCAAAATATTCCCAATTTGACCAGTGTATCTGAGCTAACTCCTATGTGCTTTTTTTGTTGTCCCCATCATTTTTGAGCACATCCTTATTTTTGGTGGTATGCTCTGGACTCACGTTATACTTTTACTGCCTTAGTGCTGGACTTCCCATTTCTCTTTCTTTTATTGGAGAATATTTAGGAACCAAGATTTGGGCAATAGATATACTCATTGGTGTTGGGTTACAAATCTTGATCCTTGCAGTGGACAGAAATAGTGAATATCTGTATGTGTAAATACACACACATATATCTTGATAGCCATCAGTTCACACCCACAGCCACCTCCCTCACATCCCACTCAGACCCTGACACCCGGGGTTGGGCTGCCTCCTGGCATGGGTGCTGTCCGCATCCCGCTGGTACTTGGATACCGCACTAGGCAGCCTCCCATGCCTCACTCCTCCTTGACCTCCTTGGGCTCTGATGCCCCTGAAGGTCAACTCTCCTATGCAGTGCCCTTCTCACCTCACCCAGGCTCCAACATACCCTGCTGGCTGCCACTGCTGCCTCTTGACCTGAATGCCTCCCTTGCCCTGGCTCAGGGTCTGACGCCCTACTCAACCCCCTAACCCTGTGGCTACCCCCCTTCTGCCACTAGAGGAGACACCTACTTTGCTTGGCCCCACCTAATGGCTTTAGGATTGATAGTTTCGAAAAGGAAAGAGGAAGAGCTAAATTTTGTTCCTAAAGTTTGCAATTGCTAGCATGCCCTGATTTTTACTCATGAAATATCCTTTGTCCCTTTGAGTACATGTGTTTTCAGCAAGATTTACTTCACCTCCTGCTCCAGGGTGAGCACGTGACTCAATCCTGGCCATTTAACTGCATTCTCCTGGCAACAGTGATTAGTATTTGTTTGTTTGTTTTTTGTGGGTTTTTTTTTTTTAACACTTTGCTGCTTAGATGAAAAACTCATGTATTCATATGTGACTTATTTTTCTCATACTCCACATCCAATTCATCTGCAAATTGTCTTTCTTCAAAACATACCCCAGATATAACCATTTCTCTCTTACCTCTGCCATCTGTTTGTACCTACTTACAGAGGTGGCCGATTCCAAGCCACCTCATCTTGCACCTGGCCTCCTTCCTACCCCTGGTCCTGTTCCGCTATAGGGCATGGTTTTCTAACTACTTCAAGTGATCCTTGTTGTTGACTAGGCACAGCAGCCAAAGTGAGTCTTTTAAAATTTGAAGAGAGAAAATATTACTCCTCTGCTCAACAGCCTGCATCGGCTTCTGTCTTAGTCCATCTGCATTGCTATAAAAGAATATCTGAATCTGGGTAATTTTTATTTTTCACAAAGGCTAATTTGTCTCACGGTTCTGAGGCTGTACAAGAAGCATGGTACTGGCATCTGCATCTGAGGAGGACCTCAGACTGCTTCTATTCATGGCAGAAAGCAAAGGGAGCCAATGAGTAGAGAGAGATCACACGGCAAGAAAGAGGGAGTGAGAGAGAAGGAGTTGCTGGGCCCTTTTTAATAATTAGTTCTCGTGTGAACTAATAGAGCAAAAACTCACTCCTTACTGCAAGGACATCATCAAGCTGTTCATGAGTGATCCACTCCCATGACCCAAACACCTCTCACTAAGCCCCACCTTCAACACTGGGGATAAAATTTCAACATGAGATTTGGAAGGGACAAATGTTCCATCTATATCACCTTCTTCTTATACTCAGAACAAAATTTAATTACTTCATACACTGGTCAACCAGTGCCTGCACCACAACGAGGATTCCCTGAAGAACTTAGAAAACTGCAAAGCCACTCTGATTTTATGGACCTGGATGGGACCTGGACACTGGTTTCTTTGAAAAACTTCCCAGTCATTCTAAAATGCAACCAGAGCTGAGAACCACTTCCTGCATGAGCTGGTCTTGGCTACCTGTCAGGCCTCATATATTATTACTCTTTATCACTCACTACACTCACCCAGACTTCCATGTGGTTCCTTAAGCATGCAAAGCAGGATCTCACCTCAGGGTTTTGCATTGCTGATTGCAATGACTTCTGACCCATACTACCTGAAGGTGGGCCAAGCTTCCCTGGCTGAGGGCACAGTCCTCCATGAGACTGCCCTCTCTTCAGATAGCAGCAGCAAGCTCAGAGGTTCCCCAGCCATCTACACTTCTGACCCACCAGCTACAATTCAGGAGTTTACACCATCTCTTAAGGCTTGATAATCTAGTAGAATGACCTATGCAATTCTGGAAAGCGGTATAGCCACGATTACAGGTTTATTATACCAAAAAAGATACAAACAAGGACCAACCAAAAGAATAGGTGCATAGGGTGAGATCTGGGAGGGTCTCTGGCTTTTATGTCCTCTCCCTGCACAGTTAGGATGCATCACCCTTCCAGCACCTTTATGTGTAGCATATGCACAAAATATCATTAAACAGGGAAGCTCATTCAAGCTTCGTTGTCCTGAGTTTTAATGAAGGTTTCATTATATAAGCATGCTAGATTGAATTATTTGCCATATAATTGAACTCGATCTTCAGCCCACCTTCCTTCCCTGGAGGTTAGGCTGATATCATACAGCTCAAATCCCCAACCCTCTAATCACATAGTGGTCTTTCTGGCGTGGTCAGCTCCCATCATGAATTACCTCCTTAGTCTGGACTACCTAAGAGACCACCATGAATAACAAAAACACTCCTGTTACTCAGTAAATTCCATGGATTTAAAGGTTACCTCCCACGAGCCAGAAATAAAGGGCCACCAAATTATTGAGTATATAACACTGTATAAGGACATACCTGACCAGATCTACCCTGGAGGTTTTGTTTACAATCAAACAAAACTCTTACTTGCTCAAGCCAGGTTGAGTTGCATTTTTGTCATCATCAAGAATCCTTTGTGACACACAAATCAATTGATTTCCACATGTCTTTCCTCTCTAGTTCATCTTGTACATAATTGTGGGGCGAATCATTCTTCATAATGACAGTTCCGATCTTGTTACCCCTTTGTTAAAGAAGCTGCCAGCAATGAGTTACCTGAGATGTCTTTTCTTTATCTAATAGTCCAAAATATTTAGTCTGACATTCAAGGCCTGCATAATATGGTTCTAATTTTCTTAATCTTCTGCAATTAATCCTTGTATATACATGTTAACCAGAATGAACTATACTTGCTTTTCCTCAAATGTCTTTTGCATTTTTCCACCCTGTGCCTTTGTTAGGTTATTTTGTTTACTTGGAATGCCCAGTCCTTCTTTCTATTTGTCAGATTATACTCATTTATCTCGTCCATGAATTTTTCTATAATAATCCCAGCTTGAAATAATCTTTCACTATAGATTCTTCATCAGAGAGTACTTTCTACTTCTCTAATGATACCTGTCACATCTTGCATATTAATATTTGTCCTTTATTGATATTTGAACACAAATTATATTAATTAAATCAATATTTAATGAGCTCTAACAATGTTCTAAGAATACAGATATGAATAATTGCTTTGTGCTCCAAGGCAACCAGGTATTTAGTAAAAGAGTAAAATATATCTTTTTTCAATACTTTGTATCAATCTGCCATTCTCTCCAAATATTTTGTTTCCTATACCCTGTCTCTTCTGTCCTTCTGGAATTCCTGTTAGATATAAATTGGACCTTTCAATCTATTCCCCATATCTTTTTGTATGTTCTATTTATCTATCTCTGTCTTACTCAGGTATAGATAAATAGAACTTTATCTTTCAAATCAGTCTTCAAGTTTACTAATTCCTTCTTCAGCTTAGTCTAATATGCTGCGTAACCAATTTATCCATGGTAAATTTAAATGGCTATTCATCTCCAGAAGTTTGAATTATTTCTTTTAAATTTTTATCTTTTTTTTCACAGTGAATTGCCATTTGTTTTTTTAATGCCCTTTATATTTCAAAAATCTAAAACACGTACTTCAATCATGGTCCTTTAGATTGCTTTCCTATATATCAAGTTTTGAGATGGAATGACTTACCTGAGTCTCTGTTAAGTATTCTTTGTGAATTTTTAGTCAGGCTTATTTTTGTCTCTGCTCGTCTCATGCTGCATGGGTGATGAAGTTTGGCATTGATATCCTTCAGTGTCCCAGAGGCACCACTGGCCCAGGACCATGATAATTTCTAGGCATGAGATTTCTTTCAGAAACAAGTAAATTCAGACTATACACCAAAGAAAGCAACAGGCTTGGAATATTTTTTCTCACAAAAGACTTATTTTTCCCGCAAACAGATTTAATTGTCATCTGCTTGATCTTGTTGGCTGAGATTTTTCATACTGTTTGGCAGGGATTAAAGCTTTTGAGGGGCCTAGCTTTATATAGACGTCTCAGTTCCTGGCCTCCGCTCAGGTGAGGATAAGAGGCCTTCTGGACCTGATGGCATTAAAACGCTAGTTGTTACCAAATCAATACCACTGCTTCCATTCACCTTCCGAGGTTGTCAAAGTCTCAGTTCTTATATTTATCAGTCTGGCTTTTAATTCCCTCTGTGTTTCTGGCCCTCTGGCCCCTGGGGACTCCTGTTTCTTTTGGACAGATCAGCTAAAAATTAACTTTTTTTTTTTGGCTATTTTAAACCCAGTGTTCCTAAGGGCTTATAGCTTTCATAGTAGCTTAGTCTACCATGTTGCTGAAACTAGAAGAAAAAGTAGATATGTATCCAACTACATAATATCTACCCCACCAGATACATACCATAATAGGGAATTGAAGAAAATCCTGTGGAAATTCAGAAAAGGTAGTCATTAATTGTGATTGAGGGCTTGAGAAAGTCTTAATGGAATAACAATCCAGTTGGGCTTCGAAAAATGGATAGATTTTAACATGAAGAGGGAGAAGAGTTGAGTACCTGGTAGAGGAAATCCCAATTAAGGAATGAGCAGTCATGAAGATGCTTGTCACTTTGTGAAGTGGATTATAGTCCTGTGTGGTTGGACTTACATGCAGCCTTATTGAAGGCCGTCTTTGGGGAATGTGTAAAACCTTGCTTACATACAAGGTCTCTCATGGTGCTTTGTGTGTCATACATGCTAGATATTTACCAGGCAAACAAATACACATGAAAGAATGTCACCAAGAAAAGGAGTGGAGGCTGAGCATACAGAATAATACTCAACCTCACTGTGTCTCAGTATTTTCACCTAAAAACAAGAGAGTAAAAAGGTAAGACGCTTCAAACTACTTTTGGTTCTTATATTCTGTAATAACAATTTCTATAACTTAATACCAATCCTAATTAGTTCCAATTTAAGCAAGGAAAACATGTAGATAATGTTTTGTTAAGAGTAAATGAATTTGGTTGTCTATCTGCCATAGGGAAAGAGAGTGAAATGTAGTCTTGAAAAATGCTGTATAATCTGTTGGTCAGAACAAAGAGAATCAGGTTGATCCATTACAGGGCTATTATTTTATAACCTATTCGAAGTTGCTGCTATTCTGGGCTTAAAAAAAGAGACACTGCTTAGCACTTCCCTTTTAAGATTCCAGTTTTCAAGAGCTTTCTCTGTATGGAGGCTTCAGTTTCTAAAAATAAACAAAATAGGAAGATTTCTCCTTGGAGGAAACATTTAGCAACAACAACCACAAAAGTTCAAAAGGGAAATTCATGTCCAACAAGAGGAAGGAGAAAAAGCTAGCTTCCTTCCATTTAAAAAAAAAATTATTTTACTTGCTGAGTTTTCTAAAAGTTCCTTAGATTAAGAAGGAAAACGGGAAAGTCAAGAATATTATGGTTTGTATTTGAAAGGAGTGAACAACCAATCATCACTGCATCATTTAAGAATATATTTTTTTAAAAAGCATAAAAGAAAAAAGCTATTATGTTTCATTTTTATGTTGTCCACAATGCATTTATTCATTGATTCATTCCTTTATCTATTAAATATTTGTTGAGCACCTAATGTGTGTCAGATGTTGTGCCAGGCACTGAGCTGGAGATGTGACTTGACTAGTAACTCCGTAGTGGTCCCTCAGCATGGTAACCTCAGTCTTTTATTCTATGTGGTAGATATTGTGGACTGGCTAATTCCATTTGTAATTCATAATTCTTCTAGTATGTTTTTCTCTACTGCAAAGTTTGGAAAGGTGAAGATTTCATTTCCCAAGACAGCTTTTTCCAATTTGGTATACTTGCATGAGATCTGGGATGCAAAAGTGAAGTGGAGCCTATTTTCCTGACTTTTGCCTGATTTCATTGGCAAACAAAGTCATGAACTGTGAAGTTTTCTGGTAGCAATGTTATTGTGTCTATTCTCCAGCTCCTTGTGGAGAGGAAGCTGAAGGCCACGTTCAGCTTCTTGATTCCCACTTCCTAATTTCTTTATTACAGCTATGACCATGTATTCTCGAACCCAATTGCTCCGGTGGTGGCCTCAGAGGAATAGTGACTTGATTCTAAGGAGTAGATCTAAGATTCATTTCTAGAGACCAAGCTCTGTCAGGGATTTTCTCAACAATGAATTCCATGTGTTAAATCCTTTTCCGTTTAAAATATGAGGAGTGGTTTTTCTTTGCTACATTGAACATGCCCAGTACACCCTCTACTGTTATTTAGGATAATGTTAGAACTCTTAGAGATGCAGTGTTTTGGGCTATTTTTGTTATATCTGATCCTTATATATATTCAGTTTATCTTTTCTTACCAAATATTGCAATGGAAGGCCAGGCGCGGTGGCTCACGCTTGTAATCCCAGCACTTTGGGAGGCCGAGGCGGGCGGATCACGAGATCAGGAGATCGAGACCACGGTGAAACCCCATCTCTACTAAAAATACAAAAAATTAGCCGGGCGTGGTGGCGGGCGCCTGTAGTCCCAGTTACTCGGAGAGGCTGAGGCAGCAGAATGGCGTGAACCGGGAGGCGGAGCTTGCAGTGAGCCGAGATTGCGCCACTGCACTCCAATATATATATATATATATATATATATATATATATATATATATATAGCAACGGAAATTCCAAGTGGTCACTGGAATTTGCAATATGCTACGAAGTTTAAGAGCACATGCTCCCAGCCAGACAACTTCAGGTTCCCCAAGAGAATGTGAGCATCTCAAGAATAGGAACTTTGGTTTACCATGGATTCCCCAGGTTCTAGAACAATGCCCGACACAAAATATCCAGGTGTGGTGGTGGGCACCTGTAATCCCAGATACTTGGGAAGCTGAGACATGAGAATTGCTTAAACCCGGGAGGCAGAGGTTGCTGTGAGCCGAGATCGCACCACTGCACTCTAGCCTGGGTGATAGAGTGAGACTCCATCTCGAAAAAAAAAAAAAATTCTCTTGAATGAATTATTTCCAATTCCTCCTCTAACACATACTAGCTGAATTATACACCTTCCTTGGGGAAGCCAGATTCCACGCCTGGTGGTACTATACTTTACCAGAGGCAAAACTTCTGTGGCTCTAGGTAGGTTAGGCATGGGTCCCAGGGCGATGTAGGTCCTGTCATTATGGGTGTAATGGAGATTAAGTTGAAGCCTGGCCTTCCCTCAAGGCAGATGTGGGATAGCTCAGGGAGTTGGGAAATGAATGGCAGTGGCTAGGATTCTTTATTGAACAAGCAGGTGGAGCCAAGCAAATCTGAGGTATGCATATACGGAGTCTAACACACCCGTTTGTATTCACATGTGGGACATCAATAGTCAGATGTACAGTTCTTCTGCCAGCCTAGCCTAGCAAAAATACAGTGTTTTCATTCCCTGACGAGAGGAGTGTTTATTTATCTACTGATGATCACCTGATTGCCATTGCTCAGTCACAAATGTTATTCCAAAGAGACAAATTTTTTTTTCATCAGCTAAAATAGCTTCCTGGCATGATGTTGAGTAAGAGTTTAGAATATGACAAGCAAATGGATCCCATATTAGCCATGGGACTTGAGCAAGTTTTCAGACTTCTCTAAGCTTCAGTTTCCTAATAGGCCAAAGGGAGAAAGTAATAGCAGATAGTTGTAAAGATTAAATTTATGTATGCAAAACACAAAGTCTTCCTGTCTTCTCTAGCTTAAAAATGTACCCAGTAATTAGTACTCTCCTCCCCTTCCTCTCTAAGGATTTCTACTCATTCCCTGAAACTTACTGCTTTGTGTAGTACATCATTCATTTGGGATTCTCATGCATTATTCACTGAGCAGCTACTACTGAAAAATATTGTGAATGGAGGATACAGAGATGAATAATAAATAATTATTTGTGATGCAGTAATAAATACAATAGTAGTTAGTTGAATTACCCGAAATTGCTGTTTTTGTACGTCAAAAGTGGCCTACTTGTTCCAATATCTTAGAGTGCAACTTTACTGTTGGTGTGCTTCCAATCCAGTGATAAATACATAAGTACCTTAGGAAGTATTACAACAGAATTACACACTGCTGCAGCTTGAATGCCTCCTTCAAAACTCATGTTGAAATTTAATTGCAATTATGATGGCATTAAGAGGTGGGATCTTAGAGTTGATTAGGTCAGGAGGGCTCTGTTCTTATAAATGGATTAATGCCCTTATTACAGGAATGAGTGAGCTGTTGAGGGAGTGGGCTCCTGATAAAAGGATGAGTTCAGACAGATTTCCTCTGTCTTGTGTGCTCTGCTCACTTGCCCTCTACCATCTATCTTCTGCCATGGGATAGTGCAGCAGGAAGGTTCTCATCAGAGGCCGTCACCAGACTCTTGGACTTGCCAGCCTCCAGAATCATAAGCCAAATAAATTTCTATTGTTTATAAATTACCTAATCTCTAGTATTCTGTTATAGCAGCAGAAAATGGACTAAGACACATGCTGAGTGAGATGTGGGTAAAAGAGAAAGAAAGATTGCTTCTGGTGGGAAAGTTATGGGAAGAATTTGTGGAATAGGTGGAGTTAACCTGAGCCTAAAACTTCCAGAAAAGGGGCTTATCAGTCTTATAAGGGAGAAGCCTGAAGGCAGCATCACCCTGTATTTTGACGCATTGAACTAGTGCACAGCTCACTTAGTGAGCTACCAAAAGTGAGCTTGGTGGGTTTATTTTAGAAGGGCTAAAGACATTCAACTTGGTTAAGGAGCCAGAGGGACAATTTTTATACAAGGGAGGTTGAAGACTGTGTGTCTGTGGTGAAAACAGCAAGGTGCCCCCAAGAGCTCTTAAGTTTCATGATTCATTAGTGTTTTACTTTGAATACAAATTTGATAAATTGATGAGAAAATGTGGTGATGGAATGCACTTCAAACTTAACAATTACAACCTGTAAACTACAAGAGCTACTTTTAAAAAAGTATGGTAAAATATACATGACATGAAATTTATCACTTTAATCATTTTTAAGTGTGCAGTTCAGTGGCATCAAGTATATTCACACTGTTGTGCAACCATTACCACCATCCATCTCCAGAGCTTTTTTCATCATTCCACACTGAACTCTGTACCCATTAACAATAAATCCCCATTCCCCCTCTACCCAGCCCCTGGCAACCACCTTTCTACTTTCCATTTCTATACATTTGACTACTCTTCATATCTTATATAAGTGGAATCATATATTGTATTTGCCCTTTTGTGACTGGCTTATTTTACTTAGTATATGTCTTTTAAGTCCATCCATCTTTTATCATGTGTCAGAATTTCATTCCTTTTTAAGACTGAATAACATTCCATTGTATGTATAAATGTGCCACATTTTGTTTATTCATTCATTTTTCAATGGATAGTTGCATTGTTTGCACCGTTTGGCAGGAGCTACTTTTAAACCAATTCCAGGCAGCAAAATCTAGGCTAGCTTCAGAGAGCTAGACACCTGCCAGCTGTGGCTGAGAGGATGAGATGTAAGCACTCATCATCTTCTAGATGCCCTGGGAAGCTGAGGTGAAGCTCATTACATATGCTTTTTTTCAGGCTCAGAGGGAGCCAACGAATCTCTGAGCCTCCAGGTCCCAAGCCATGTCCTGAGATGCCTTTAGAAGATTGGGTGGGGAGACACACTGATCTGGGAGACAATATTTCACCAACAATATCACATCCCACCACCCACAGCAGACTGTACTATTCTATTATTTTTTTCCCTGTGGATTATTTGGGCAAAAGCTTTATTCACTGAAAGTCCACTTAATTCTTTTAAAAAATAAGGCCTCAAGGACAATGGCTCTCTTTAGAAGTAGGAATACATGGCAACTCATTGACTTCTCCTGTTTATCTCACGCCTATTGCATCCTTTTCCTGGTGGCATCACGCAGTCCCAGGAAGGGACAGTCAGCAGAACCACATTCCAGGGGCACACAAAATGAGACATAGCATTGCCTTTCCTATTGCTAACACCTCTTAATTTTAAAAATTGTGGCTAAAACCCTCTCACTCCTTCTATAGAGGAGAAGGGTGGGATTTTTCACTTAGTTTTGCAAAAATATGTTGGTGTGACATATTTTCTAATTATAGCTTCACCATCATGGCATAATGGTTGCTTCAAAGCCCAAACAATAATAGATCTTGGGGCATATAATACCCAAGCTCTGTTAATACATCTGTAATTACTGTACACATGCTTATTGCAATGCTTATCTTTCTTATCTAGGTGTTCTTGCTCAAAGAAAAACACAACTGTGCTTCTATTTTCAGCCTGTTTATACGCTGAGGTCTAGACCTACCTAGTGATACCTGGCCTCTGCCATGGATGTCACACCCAGCAGCCACTCAGAGGTGACAAGGGTATGCAAACTGACAACACAGTGCAATTGTAATCTTTCATTGTTTAACATTTTGTGCACCAGATCTCAAATCTTGGAATCTTAACCCTATGATTCTCTAGCAAAGTAACATCCTCCCCATCTGGCGAAGCAGGATAATTTCTGCCCTCACTGCCTAACCTGCTTCTCTGGAATGTGAGTGGGCGGAGGGTGGAGAAAAGGCTCACAGGCATCAGAATAAGCTCACAGTAATGTGTATCTATCTCATTAGAATTAATTCACTCATCTCATTGGCTAGTTTTTCGAAGATGAAGAAGCACAAGTCATAAGTTATTTTAAAAACCTCTTCTGTATTTTAATGTTTGCCTCATGAAAAGTGTAGAATTTACCCACAAAAGTCTAGTAAAAACTGGCACTATCCACACTCCCTAATGTTTCTGAAACCTTGAGTACTGTTCCAGAGTGTGGGATTGATAAATTAAAAAGTAATGATAAAATATTTATAGCTATTATTTTGTTTCACGTCTTGAAAAAACTGAAATGGTGGGAAGAACATAGAAGGAAGATTCAGAAAAAGAGAAGTAAAATCTTAGCTCTGCCATTTACAAGTCCTTCAAACAAATCATTTAAGCTATTCTGAACTTCAGTTGCTTCATTTAAAAAAAATAGCTGATTGTTTGATTGTTTTCTCAGTGGTATGGTGTAGCAATTCTAAAATAATTTTCTGTGTCTTCTAGGCATGAGCAAATAGAAAAATATATTGAGAATAATGGGAGGTGTATTAGTTTGTTTTCATGCTGCTGATAGAGACATACCTGAAACTGGGAACAAAAAGAGGTTTGATTGGACTTACAGTACCACATGGCTAGGGAGGCCTCAGAATCATTATGAGAGGTGAAAGGCACTTCTTATATGGCAACGGCAAGAGAAAAACAAGGAAGAAGCAAAAGCAGAAACCCCTGATAAACCCATCAGATCTCATGAGACTTATTCACTATCATGAGAAAAGCATGGGAAAGACCGACCCCCATGATTCAATTACCTCCCCCTGGATCCCTCCCACAACATGTGGGAATTCTGGGAGATACAATTCAAGTTGAGATTTGGGTGGGGACACAGCCAAACCATATCAGAAGCCAAGTTTTTTATTGTAAGTAAAGGGATTTATAAATATGGAAAGGCAGAAACAGGAATAAAACCTGCAGTGTTGGATTGGATGTTGGAAGTATCAGAATAAACTCACAAATTTTTTTTTAAGATGTGGTCTCACTCTATTGCTGGCTGGAGTGCAATGGCGTGACCATAGCTCACCACAGCCTCAAACTTCTGGGCTCAAGCGATCCTCCCCCTTCAGCCTTCCAAGTAGCTGGGACTTCAAGTATGTGCCACCACACTTGGGTAATTAAAATATTTTTTTAGAAGTGGGTTTTTGTTATGTTGCCCAGGCTGGTCTCGAACTCCTGGCCTTAAGCAGTCCTCCTGCCTCAGCATACATTCATGGATTTTATGGGGGAGGGCAGTGGGGAGAGAGACAGGGGGAGAGAGACAGAGAGATAAGGGAAGAGGACAAAAGAGGAGGAAAAGGTGGAGGGGGTGGAAGAAGAGGAAGGAAGGAAGGAAGGAAGGAAGGAAGGAAGGAAGGAAGGAAGGAAGGAAGGAAAGAATGAAGGAAGCAAGCAAGCTAAGTAAGGCTGATTCCAGGGTTGCCATAGCAAAGTACAAAATGTGCCTGGAATAACTTCATGTGTCAGAATGACTAAGCAAACTGAAGTCCCTGGGAATCTGGAAATCTTGGGAAGAGATTGGGCCATGTGGGATGAGTGGCTTGAGTTACTTGTATCTGGGTTAATATAGTGAGGCCAAACCAAAACATCTGATGACATTCTTTTCCTTAGATTACAGTATGATGGGACTGAGATATGTTGGTCTTCTTTTTTATGTCTACTATCTAGAGCATAATATAAAGCTAAAGAAAAAAGGAGTAGATTATATCACTTTCTATGTTGTAGATAATTCTAAACTGGAGCCCAGTGGAGCTAACTTGACTCTTAATTTTCATTGCGCCAACTCCCTAGGCAATTTTAAGATTCAGTGATGGTGTCTCACCATTCTTAGAATGACAATGAAAGCCTTTACCATTGTCTACAAGGCCATGTACAATTAGTCTCCAGCTTTGTTCCTACTCACTCCCAGACATACTTTTGGCCACCCTACCCCACCCTAACCTATCCTTAGGCTGACCTACAGGTTGAGTTTTGTATTCTGTTCCAGCCTTTGCTTATGCTCTTCCTTCTGCTGAGGTTACTCTTTTCTACCCTTTTTGTTGGCCTAACTCCTATGCTTTCTTCTAATGTCAGCTCATAGTCACTTCATAAAAGGTGCCCTCCTTGTACTCTTATTCTGGGTTCCTTGATCTCTTTTATAGTATTTGCAAAATTGACATTTAAATATTTGTTTGCATAGTTATTTGTTTTATTTCTGACTCTACACAAGATTATATAAGCTACACAAAGTCAGGAATGGTAAAACAGTGCCTTATCCACAGTAGGGGCTCAGTACATATTTGAGGAAGGAAGGAAGGAAGGAAAGGGAAGGGAAGACATAAATAATTAATTGTTTTAAATAATAATTTAGAGATGATTAGTTATTGGTGGGTCTGACCTGCAGACCCTGGCCAAATGACAGATGAACAAGTGCACTCAGACACAGATATCCAGTGAAAGAGCGAGCTAGGGGACTGGGCCACCCATAGGCACTGAGGAGGGTGCTGTAAAGAGTCAGCAGCCATGGCCTTGACCAGCTGGTGCTGCGGGCATTTATTTGGTATAGATTTAATGACAAAGGCTTTGAGTCAACACACTTGTGGATAATTAACATGGTTGCCCTCCCCAGATCAGTTCTGTGGATGAATGATCAAAGGTCAGTCTTAGGATAACATGAGTAAACAAGCTATTTAGATAAATTCCTCTACATTCCTTTGTTATTTGCTTTTTACTATTAGCTCAAGGTAAGAGGATGTGGCTGCCTTCAGCCATAACCCTTTCCTAAAGCTTTTGCAAAACCCTCTGGCCTTCCAAAAAGGTTTGTGTTTTTCCTATAATTTTCTCTTATACTTTCTCCCACCACCCTGACTGAACACCTACAATTGTTTTATAACATAGTGTTACTTCCTTTGAAATATGTTAAATTTCCTGAATATTTGTTATATTTTTTCTCTCTAAAAATTATTAGTGTTATTTTATCTTTAAATCATTACAAATGAAAATATTTAAAACTAGTATTTCATCCATAATTTTAGTTTTTTAGTTGCTTCCTCACAATCATGATTGGTAGTTTTACATGCACACACATTGTTGTGCTGTTAAATGTTTAATAACTAGCTGTTTTAAGTGTGGTTATAACACAAATATTAGTTGATATTTTCATTTACGTTAATGTTTAAGATAAAGTGAGAAAATTTAAAAAGTATTGAAGGAACATCACTCATTTATCAACTAGAGGAGCACATTTTTATTTTTTATGTTTTATTTTTCTTTTACTTTTTATTTGAGACAGGGTCTCACTATATTGCCCAGGCTGGTCTTGAGCTCCTGGGCTCAAGGGATCCTCTCACCTCAGCCTTCCAAACTACTGGGATTACAGGTGTGAGCCACTGTGCCTGGCCCTAGAGGAGCAAACTTTTTACTAAATTGGATAGTAAATTTCCAGTACTGGAGGGATGTTTCCTCGGTTTTTTATGCCATTCAAACAGACATGATATATTTTACAATTTAATTTGCATTTTAACATATTCTTTACCATTTTCTTAAGTCCAGACAAAGAACAAAACAAAACAAAAAGTCAATCCTGATTGTCAATTTCCTTGGTGTAATATTTGTCAATTTCCTTGGCATAAACACTCCCATTGTGGCAAATTTCAGACTATCAATGTGGTATCAAATAAGGCAGAGTTGGAAGACGTGTGCAGTATTATGCCCTGACATAGTAATGTTCATCTACACAGATACAGTAGATGTAAATAACTTGAGGGCCATAGATAATGCAGTAAAATAATTAGGACATGATAAATGAATTATTTACATTTATAATACAATTTGTTTCATTTGATTTTTAATAATGGTTGTGTTTGACAACTGACTTGCAAAATTCCTGAAAATTTAACAACTGATTCTTTTGTTTTGTTTTGTTTTTGAGACAGAGTCTCACTCTGCTGAGACCAGCTCGGTCGGGGAGACCCTAACCCAGCGGTGCCAGAGGAATTAAAGACACACACACAGAAATATAGAGATGTGAAGTGTGAAATCAGGAGTCTCACAGCCTTCAGAGCTGAGAGCCCCAAACAGGGATTTACCCACATATTTATTAACAGCAAACCGGTCATTAGCATTGTTTCTATAGATACTAAATTAACTAAAAGTATCCCTTATGGGAAACGAAGGGATGGGCTGAATTAATTGCAGCAGGAACATGCTCTTAAGACACAGATCGCTCATGCTTTTGTTTGTGGCTTAAGAATGCCTTTAAGCAGTTTTCCACCCTGGGCGGGCCAGCTGTTTCTTGCCCTCATTCCGGTAAACTGACAACCTTCCAGCTTGGGCATTAGGTTCATTATGGACTTGTTATAGTGCTGCAGAGATTTTGTTTATGGCCAGTTTTGGGGGGCTTTCTCCCAACATCACTCTGTTGCCCAGGCCTGAGTGCAGTGGCACAATGTCGACTCACTGCAACCTCTACCTCCTGGGTTCAAGCCATTCTCCTGCCTCAGCCTCCCAAGTAGCTGGGATTACAGATGCCCACCACCACGCCCAGCTGATTTTTGCATTTTTTGTAGAGATGGGGTTTCACCATGTTGGTCAGGCTGGTCTAGAACTCCTGACCTCAAGTGATCTGCCTGCCTCAGCCTCCCAAAGTGCTGGGATTACAGGCATAAGCCATCGTGCCCGGCCATGACTGGCTCTTATAAGCTGATACAGGTGACCTTCAGCACACTGCTGCAATATATGCATACAGCACATGCGCAATGTATACATAGTCATGCTTTTAGTGTAGATACAATTTGTATTCTGCTTTTTCCATTTAGCTTATTTCATTTTCTCATTATTAAATTTAATAGCCCATTCATTAATAAACCAGACATATATTTAAATATATCTCTTTTGTTGGAAATTTATTTGCTGTTTTAAATTATGATAAAGTCTATATTAAACATATTTATACAGTTTTAGTTTTTCCTCTGTGGAAATATTTACCAAGTATATGCTTCTAGTAGTGGGATTATGGATAAAAATATTTTATGATTTTTACTTCTAATTACTTAAAAATATCCACACTTTATTTAGTTTACATATGAGGGTAAATATATCCAGGAATGTTTTTCAGTGCCTGAATAGTCAGAAAGAAATAATAAATTTACAATCCAATAGCAGTGTAGGACCACACTGATTATTGATATTAAACTTGCCATGTGCAATACTGATTACACTGGTGCACAAGTGCTTGTGTTCTTGTTTGTTTTGGGAAAAGAGACAGAGCATTAGTATTTGCAGGGGTGTGGAGACAGCCTTTCACACACTGGCAGCAACGGGTATCACTTACCAGTTTCCCTGCATCCATTGTCACATGACCCATACTGGCTAAATGACACTATCTGCCCAAGGTACAAATGTCTTCTCTGTCCTGGGATAGTTTCTTCCTGAGTTTAAACTCCTACCTAGTTCCTATAGGAAGTGAGCCCCAATGCTGCCTCACATCCCAGAATTCACATAATAGGGAAACTGATAGACTTGGGCTGTTCATGGCTTGATTTTTAGCCACTTGCTATAGTCCTTCCTCCAGAATCCACCCTAGCCTGTTGTATGCCTGCTTTGCTTCTGACCTAATTGCTCATTTCCCCATTTTCTGCCTTTCCTGATGCTTGGAACTGTCTTATGGGCCACACTGGACGTGATTTAATTTCTCCTTTATTTACAACCTCTTGGAGTGGCTTGGGTAAAAGTTGCTTTCATATGACTACATGTGAAGATTCTGTATTTCAGAGTCTCTCTCCATCTCCTCCTGCATTTCATACAGTGTTTCTGCCCAGTTCTTCATGTAAGCGTGCATGTGTTCAGCTAACAAATAGTTATCCTAGACACAGCTAGGGATATAGTGAAAACCAGACAGACAAGCTCTATGCTGTAATGGAGCCTACATTTTAATATGCAGAAAAACAATAAAGGGTAAGGGATATTAACAAAAAGCAAAAGGCATGTAGAGCAGAAGGGTAAGGCTGGGTGAATGGCGTATCATGTCAGATGAAGTGATGAGGTGGTAAGGGGAGGCTCTCGGAGGCGGTGACATCTGACAGACATAAATGGCAAAAAGAGACCAACTAGGTGATGCTCTGGAGGGAACAATGCTATGGATGGAAATGCAAGAAATCTGAAACAAAAATGAGCCTGATATGTAGAAGGAAGAGAAAGAAGCCCAGTGTAGCTGAAGTATAGCCAGAGGTGGAGAGGGAGGTATGAGCTGAGGACCGAGAGGTAGGCAGGGTCTACATCTCCAAGAGCCTTGCAAGCCATTTGATTTGATTCTTAGCAAAATTGGAAGCCAGTGAAGGATCTTCTGCTGGCTTATATTTTTAAAAGTGGGGCAGGGGAGGGTGAAAGCTGGTAAATCAGTTAGTTAGGTGGTGTCTTAGTTTGTAGGGGCTGCTATGACAAAATACCACAGACTGCATGGCTGATAAACAACAGAAACTTATTTCTCATAGTTCTGGAGGGTGGAAAGTCCAAGATGAAGGCACTGTCAGGGTTGGCATCTGGTGAGGGCCTGTTTCCTGGTTCATAGATGGTGCCTTCCTGCTGGGTCCTCACATGGTGGAAGGGGTGAATGAGCTCTCTGGGGCCTCTTTGATAAGGGCACACATCTCATTCCTGAGGGCTCTGCCCCATAACCTAATCACCTTCCAAAGGACCCACCTCCTAATACCATCACCTTGGGGATAGAATTTCAACATAAGAGTTTGGGGGAAACATGAACGTTCAGTTCACTGCAAGCAGTTAGTTCTGCATTCCAGGTGAAAAATGGTGTTGGTTTGGAACTTTGCACTGGGGTAGCAACAGTGGAGGTAGAGAGAAGTGGGCAGATTTGGAATATGTTTTAGAAGTGGAACTAACAGCATTCTACTTGTGAATTGAATGTCTGAGGGTGGAAGAAGAACCAGAGCCAAGACTACTGGTGTTAAGGCTTGAGCAACACTGTGTGGATGGTTATTCATTTACAGAGGTAGGGAAATCTGAATAGCAGTTGCTTATTGTTCTTATTTTATTTAGAAATCAAGAGTGTTATTTTGAACAGCCTGCATTTGAGATCCAATGGGTAGGTGTTAAGCAGACATTTGTAAACATAGCTACCTAACTCAGAGGAGAGGTCGGGCTGGTGATGTGCTTTTAGGAGTCATTAGAATGTAGATGATGATATTTAGAGCTGCGGATTGTATATGTTCACTTGGAGGGAGTATGTCGTCAAAGGAGAGGGCAGAGAAGAAGCAATCGGCAAAGAAGACAGAAGGAATAGGCAAGAGGTTGCAGGGAAACCAGGAGAATGTGAGTAGTAAGGGCAAGAGGAGGAAGGTCTCAAGAGAGAAGGACTGGTAAAGGGTGCCATGTGCTGCTCAGAAGCACAAACATGAAGATGGAAGCATTTCATTAACTTGGCAATTTGGAAGTTGGTGACTTTGACAAGAATAGTTTCAGGGGAGTGGAGGAGGTTGAATACTGAGTGAAGTAAGTGTGAGGAGCATGAATATCAACTATTCTCCTTTTCTGACAAGTGTTGCTGTGTGAAGGCGTGGAAAACACACTAGTTGCCTTCTTAACATCCATCTTCCCCTTTTATCTAGAAGCAGAGCCTCACATTTTTCCTGGACTTTGCTATCTAGACTTCATTTCCAGCCACCCTTGTGGTTATATGACCAGGTGCTTGACATCGTGTTTCCAGGCAGGTTTCTTAAACGGTAGCGATTCACTTGGGAGTAGTCCTACTTTTGCCCTTCCCTTCTTTCTTTTTCATACTGCTTGGAATGTGTCATGTGATAACTAGCACCACAAAAGCAGCCATTCTGGGCCATGAAGTAACTTAGAGCATGACATCCAAATCCAATGCAGTGGGAAAAAAAAAATGATAGAAGGATCCATGTGTCTGATAACTCAATGGATTGCTTACATTTGGACTTCTTTATCATGAGAGAAGAAACACTTGCATTATTCTCCACTCACCCCCACTGTTAACCACATCTGTTCCTAAATAATGCAGAATCAAAGCAGAGAAATGGGCATTAGGTTGGATAGGTACAAGGTCAATATATTTTGTTAATTTTTAAGTTGAATGATTCAATAAGTAGGAATTCGATACTATAATCTTTGGGAAAATTCCACTGTTCTTCAACATACCTATTATAAAATGCCATTAAAGTTTTCATTTCTAAATTCAAATTTAGTGTATCAGTCAGGGTTCTTGTTTGCAAAAAATAGAAACTGACTCTGGCTGATTTAAGCAGAAAAGGAATTGACTCAAGGCAATCAGTGCCTAATTGAATTGTAATGGCTAGAAAGTCAGACTTGCACAATAGGCAGTACACAAGACCACAGATAAGAATTATGCCACAGAATCAACTGCTGTCAGATGAACTCTGGATGTCCCTTCTGTCTGCACCACTCTTGGAGGCTGGGGACTATTGCGAAACAGATTATTCCCCACCCCTTTTCTTTGTGTCATAAATGTCTGATTCAAAATCTGCAATGGGGCATTTGATTGACAGGACTTTCTTCGTGTGCTTTTCCCAGAGCTGCAGGGGTATTTGAGAAAGCAGCCATCTGGCCTAGGCTTCTAGAATGAGAAGTGCCTCCCACATAGACCTATATGGGGGTTCGCCTGCCAGGTGGACAAAAACAATCATTAAAAACACCAGTAAATATCTATTATGTTTAGTTTCTCAAATATAACTTCTAGTACTTATTTTTAAAACAAGTAAGTGACCCATATCTTGGTAATTTCAACATGGAGGGTTTGTTTTTGTTTTGTTTTTGAGACAGAGTCTCACTCTGTCACCCAGGTTGGAGTGTAGTGAGTGGCGCGATCTCAGCTCACTGCAACCTCAACCTCCTGGGCTCATGAGATTCTCCTGCCTCAGCCTCCCGAGTAGCTGGGACTACAGGTGTGCACCACCATGCCCAGCTAACTTTTGTATTTATAGTAGAGACAGCGTTTCTCCATGTTGGCCAGATTGGTCTCGAACTCCTGGCCTCAAGAAATCCTCCCGCCTTGGCATCCCAAAGTGCTGGGATTACAGGCATGAGCCACCACGCCTGACTCCTCAATGTGGAGTTTTAAAGTATATTTGGATTATGTACAGAAAGATAAAATGTTTGAAATGGTAGTAAATTACTAAAATGTATAGAAAAAATTGAAGAAGATACATTCGGGTAGTAAACTTAGCTTCTGGATCGTAAGAGCTACTGCTGAGATAAGGTGGGAAAATGTGAATGTTCAATAACTATTTCTTTCAGCACCATACTTACCTAATTTTTAATTTTAACATGAATGTTTAAATTTTAGAAAACGAGAATATCCTTGTGTGTGTCTTTTGAGTGCAGGGTAATGTCCACAGCAGGGGAGAACAATTGGGAAATCCATCCATTGTCTTTTGTAAACTTTTTTAGCATTGACAATTTATCATTTGTTGAGTACTTAATATGTGCTTAGCATTGTATGGGGCACACAGATTTTCCTATTTAGTCCTTACAACAATCCTTCAGGTCACCCCACTCTACAGATAAGAAAATTGAGGCCCAGAGAAGCCAAGTAACTTGTGAAAGTTCTCACAGCTAGTAAAAGCCATAGGTAGGATTTTAATTCTGGTGTAGTGAGGGCAAATGTGAACAACTCAGCAAAGGACTGCCGTAGGGCACTGAAGAAAGCCCAAAGCCTTGTGCAGCTTAATTCATATCAAGGATGATTCCAATTTATGCATTACATTGGGAGACTAGTTGCTAGCTAGATTTCCAATGATTTAGGTAAATGTCCATAGGATTTAGTATGTTAGATGGAACATAATAACAACAAATTTGATTTGACAGTTTGTTCTGTTGAAATACTTGCAACTCTGTGTTGGTAAATGTGACAATTTTCACATAATTCAAGCTGAAAATCTATTTATAAATAGTGGTGTTGGCCCAAATTTTCTAGATTGCATGTTTATGCTAACAAAATTTATCCATTTACTTTATGAGTAGTTTGCACGATTAGTAGAATAAATAATCAAATTTCTAGTTTAAGTAGAATACTGTCTAAACCAATTTAAATTAGTCATTTAAATGCAAGTTGAGGAGACATATTGACATCTCATTTTGTGTGAGTGTATATATATATATATATATATATATATATATATATATCTGATTGTAAATATTATATAACCTTCATGTTCATATTTTTGTTTTACAGTAGAAACTAATAATGAATGAATCATCATATTGGATAGTGTTACCATCAAGAATTTTTAAAAAGCCATTTTTACCAAAGGAAATAAACAAGACAGAAATACATTAATTCTCATTCCAGCATGACATGAGCTAGAGAAGAGGTTCTTTGCTTGTTACCTGTACAGGCTTCAGTGGGTTTATGGAGTCCCTGAAATCACATGCAAAATGTTGTGTGTGGGAATGTGTGGGTGTTTTTTTGTGGGAAGAGTTCCCCTAGTTTTCATCGACTCAGAGGATGCTGTGACTCTGAAAGGGTAACAAACATTGCTCTAAGAAAGAAAAAGCCCCTTTGAATTGCAATCCAGTCACCTGAGCACCAAAGCAGTCAAATCAAAAAGGCTTTAAATCAAAAAGGTTGTTGGAGAGAAGATGCAGGGTTGGAGTCAACATGCTATTACTTGTTATTATAAATAACAAATAGATTGCTTTTGAGTACTGTACTATAAATAATGCATTTAAAGAGAACTTCATTGTTTCCAAATCACTTTTATCTATATTTACTCATTTAAAAAATCACAACAATCCTCTGCTAAGGTTAGATATTATAATTATTGTTATCCTCATTTTAGAGCTAAGCTCTGGGTGATTGAAAGATTCAGAGATGCGCTCCTCTCTCATAAATGATTGGACTCAAAATGGGTATCTGCCTCGAACTAGGTCAGAGGGTCTTCTATGAGAATTTAGAATTGTGACCGAAATCCAAACTGTCTGCCCCACAGGGCTCACAGATGTTTGTCTTCTACCTATTATAGTCAGCAAGCCATAGAAAGAGGAGGAGGGGGAGGGGGAGGAGGAGAACGAAGGAGGGGGGCGGGGAGAGAGAGAGGAGAAAGAGAGAGAGAGAGAGAGAGAGAAAAGAGGACTGCTGTGGAGTCCTGTGTTCAGAGTTCAGACTTTATAGCTGCACTTAGGTTCCTGAGACAGGCATCTCTCACAGCATCTGTGAGAGAGCTTGGAGTACATGTGGGATGGACTAAAGAAGACATTTTAAATTTTTGTTGAAATGTAGTGCTTGAAAATGAAGTAAAGAGCTTATTGAATTTAACTCCGATAGAAGTAGGGCTTCCACTTGACCCAGTGTCTGCAAGAATCATAAAGAAGCACATAGAAAGTAATCTAAAAGGAATTCCTATCTTTCTTGGGTTTCTCAAGTATCAGTTCGTAATCCCTAGGAACATTTGTTTAAAAACCACTTTCATCTGATTCCTAGTTCCCCAGTCTTATTTTGGAACTACTCAGAGGACACATTGAAAAAATTCTCCCTTCCACTCCAACAGGCATGGATTTATGTCTCATTGTCCCCACTTTGCTTTTTCCTTTCTTTCTTCTCCTATTCTTTCTTCTCATTATCTTCATTGTCCAGCATAAAAATGTGGAAACTTGGGAGAAGCGTATGGAGGGAAGAGGAGAAGTTTTGAGAGAAACTGGTAATATTTGCATATTAAGAAATATCATCCCTACCATATGTATTAGTAAATTTCCATTATTTTTCCTAAACTGATATGAGTTGGTTCCTACCATTTCTAAAAAAGGATCTTAAGTTAAGATGTTAATGGAGATAGTGGTGGAATTGGGATGAGAACAATATCTGGCTTTTTGACGTAAAATCTATTGCTCCTTTTAACCTTCCTGACTATGTTTGCATAGACTTCTACTGACAGAAATGAGGATTAAAGGCTGGATACTTTAAAAACGTTTTTGTGTTTATTACTTTATGAGCTCCGTGAGGGCAGGCATTATGTCTGTCTTATTTATTTCTGTATTTTTTTGTGCCAAGCATATTGTGGATATGTAAAAAATTGTTGATGCTAAATAAATGGATTAATCAGTGAAAGAATTAATGAAGCCTCCCTCTTCAGTTATCTTTTAAAATATTGTAATCTTATTTACATTTATGGAGTACCTTGACAGAAAATTATAATAGATAAACATAAACCGTATAATTCCCACTGCTATTAAATTTATGTTGCCTTTTAGGATAAATACTAAATTTCTGATAATTTTTTATTGTAGTGCCTGGTTTTTTCCCCCTTTGGTTTATATCACAAGGGAAACTTTTCCAATTAACTGTGATTTCTGTTGAAAGCTTTTTACTCAAAAAGGGCAATCAGTCTTATCTTCAAGTTAAGGCTTTTGTGTTACATGTTAACCCACAAGGGAGGGAAGCTAATTTTGCTAATCAGAAACAGCTAGCTCCGTTTACATAGCTCAGGCCTAAAAATGTGGGATGGAATAGGAGCATGGGAAAGAATTGATGAAACAATATTTCAAGTCAGGTTTTCTACATATGTTGCGATGAATCTGTATTGACATTTCAATGAATACAAATCATAATTGACTTGGTTGAAAACCTGATGAGTGTATCGTATCATAGTGAGAATAGCATTGAGCTGTGGAAAAACCTTGACTTTCTGTTCTTATAGCCCAACAACATTTGCAGCAGGGGCTACTTAACCTTAATATTCCTGACTGATACTCCTAAGGACCTGAGTTTTTTCTCTCAGAAACTCAAGTCTTTCTGCTTCCATTCCTCACCATCTTTTGATTCGGAAGGAAGTGAAGGCATTATTACTGGGGCAAGAGGGATGCACAGGAAGCACCATTTCCTTCTTGATGTCTTAAACTGGGTTGAGATGTCAGTGTGGAGCAGAGTGCAGGGGACTGAAAGATAGGGTTCAAAACTTGACTCTGGCACTTTCTGGCTTGTAACCTTTAGCAAATTAATTCTTTTGATCCTAAATTTCTTCAATTATAAAGTGGGAATAACAGCACTTTTACAGGTTTATTTTTAAATGAGGTAATATGCTAAATATTTGGTATACAGCATACCTGTAAAAAAGTAGTCCTTTCTTCTTTCTGACCCAGTCTCTCTCTTTCACTTAATTTTCCATCTCCATGAAGGACAGCCTGTGACCTTACCAGGCCTTCTGAGATTCCTTTGGCTCTTTGGAAGAATTACAGATGCTGCAGCAGTTTACCTCTTCCCTGCACCTGTGTCTCCAGGAGGACTGGGACGCTATGGTCTGGTAAGTTTGCAGGGAAAAATGTCATGCTCAGCAAATCTCTACCTACCTTGCCTGCTCAAGCTCTTGAATATCAATTTATAGGCCTATGGTCAACCATTTTGATGCCTATCCTACTTTTCTTGCATAAGGAACTCATAAAGCACCCACCATAGAATCATGGATGACAACAGGAAATGATACAGTAATTGAGCAAAAAGATCATCTTTTAAATATTTTAATAATTTAGATTTGCATGTCAAGATAATTTGCCCAAACCAGGATAAATTTTTAATAGAAAGTGGATATTGGATAAATGCAAATTTTGCATTGTGCCAAAAAAAAACCCCTTTAAATTATTTTCACATAAGAGAAAAATACTTTATTGATGGCTATGGCTTACAACATTTGCTAAGACACAAACAAAAAATTCTAACTATTAATTTGAATTAGAGTTACTTATTCTCTCAGATTCTGTGATTCTTTGTTAAAGGGGTGAATTGAATCTCTGTCAAAATAAACCCATCCTTGACTTCCATAGTATATTTTAACCTTTCTACCTTGGGTAGCATGGCCAAACATCTCAGTTTGCCCAAAATGATAATTTGCAGAATGTTGTTCTGGTGTAATTTTTTTTGTTTTGTTTTTGCTTCCAAAGGTAGTTTGGACAATGAAAATGTATGGGTATTACATTTGACATTTTTTCTTTGGAATTTCAGAAGAAAACTTGTAGTCTCAGTTACCTTGAGCATAGGGCTTCTGTGAAAAGAAGTCAGAATTTTGAGGGCTCATGAACTTGGATAGAAAAAAATACACATTTGTGATCACTAACTCTAACTGCCCTTCAATTATGAGCCTAGTTATTAATAATAAACCACAACAGTATAAATATGCCTGTTAATTTTTACCAAAAAACTCACATTTTCATATCACATTACAATTGCAAAAATATACCCATTATTACTTTTAAATTAGAAAGATCACATGAAACCATAATCTTTATGACTATAAATAGTGTGCAATGTTGTTGCCAGCTATTGATCAACTCTACCATCCTCAAACATGAAGTCATGTATTCTCAGTGGTGCCCTGCACATTCATGCTGCTTTACAGTATTTTGTATCTACAATTATTTGTTGATCAATATGAGGAAGAGATGAGTATATTTTATTGCTTTAAAACTTTTTTCAAAACTAATTTAAATAGGAATTCTTAATGGTCTACAAGACAAGAGCCTTTTGAATACAGTACGTGGGTCTTAATGTCACCTTAATGGATACCCTTGGAAATATACAAACTTTCTTGCCTAAACTGCTAATATGGAACATCCTTGCCAGCTGTCAACACTGGAGGTGATGCTTTACCCTCTGAAGATGAGATGCAGAATTCTTTGCCAATTTCTTTAAAAGAGAAATTTGGAAACATTCCAGAAAGCTTTACAAGTAATTTTATTTTGATGGCATCAAAGTTGAACCATGGACCATCTTTTCTTTTTCTTTTTAATATAAAGCCTATTAAGTTGATAATCTACCCAAAGAGGAATTTATTAGTCTTCAGTTGAAAAACTGAACTACAACAGGTATTTAACTAAAAAAAATCTTGGAGAATTCATGTGTTTCTTGAAAAAAGCTATCTCTGTCTTGTAAAGTAGCTATGAAAGCTTTAATCCATTTGTAGGAACTTATCTTTGCAAATCAAGGTTTTTAATACCTGTGACACATAATAACAAAAAAATTAAAATCAGTTTTTTTTTTGAGATAGAGTCTCACTCTGTTGCCAGGCTGGAGGGCAGTGACACAATCTTGGACTCCCTAGTTCAACCTCCGACTGCAACCTCCGACTCCCTAGTTCAAGCA
This sequence comes from Symphalangus syndactylus, assembly GCF_028878055.3. Lineage (NCBI taxonomy): Eukaryota > Metazoa > Chordata > Mammalia > Primates > Hylobatidae > Symphalangus > Symphalangus syndactylus. Next base: position 123,313,738 of record NC_072426.2, on the reverse strand, counting down.
ATTCTCCTGCCTCAGCCTCCTGAGTAGCTGGGACTACAGGTGTGTGCCACCACGCCCAGCTAATTTTTGTATTTTTAGTAGAGAAGGGGTTTCACCATGTTGGCCAGGATGGTCTTGATCTCCTGACCTCGTGATCCTTGCGCCTCAGCCTCCCAAAGTGCTGGGATTACAGCCGTGAGCCACCACACCTGGCCAAAATCAGTTTTTTATCCAACATGACATGCCTATAGCTTTTTCAAAGACTTCTCCACAGCTTAATATTCTTATTAAGAATAAAAAGAACATCCTCCCAAGTCTTTAAAAAATAAATGTATTTTTAATTTTTCTATATTTTAAATATATTTTATTTGATACATTGATATAGAATCAAATGGTATTATATTCCAAGTTTGTTTTTCAAAACTACTTTGATATTTCAGTATAAATGATTTTTTAAAATAAATCTGTGAATTTTATTTTATACATTTAAAAACATTGTTCTAAATGGGATCTGTAAGTTTTACCAGATTGCCAACATGATCCAGACACAGAAAAAGGATTAAGAACACTGGCTTTGAACCAATATCTCAGAGTAGGAACTTCCAGGAGGCATAATAGCTAAACTTTCATTTATTCACCAGACAGAATTTTAAGTCCTTAGATATGAAAGAGATTTTAATGGATCACCTACCATACAGATTCACGTGTGCATTATTTGAGTAAATGGCTAGAAATATTAAATACTACAGAGAAATAAAGGTAAGTTTCTATGGATGGTCAGAAGAAGAGATCACTATTGGGAATAGCAAGGATTGCATGGAAGAAGTGACGTTTCTGCTGGTTTTGGGAGGATAGAGTATTAGGTTTTCCAGATAAACAGAATCAATAGGATATGTCTATAAACAGGAAGAGATTTATTATGAGGAATTGGCTCATCTGATTATGGAGGCTGAGAAGTCCCATGGTTTGCAGTCTGTACGCTGGAGCACGAGGAAAGCCAGTGGTGTGATTCCCATTCTAGTTGGGAAGCCTTCAGAACCGGGGGAGTCAATGGTGTGCATTGCAGTCCAAGGGCAGTAGAAGATTGATGTCCCAGCTCATGCAGCTGGCAGGAAGCAAAAAGGGCTAATTTCTCCTTTGTCTCCCTTTTCAGAATCTCAAATATAATGCCTGCTCGCAATGGGGACAGCAGCCTACTGTGTTCAGCAATTTAAATGCGAATCTAATCTGGAAACATCCTGCTATGGACTGAATGTTTGTGTCCTCCCCACCCACAAATCCATATGTTGAAATCTAACCCACAAGGTGATGGTATGAAGAGACGGAGTCTTTTGTGAGGTAATTAAGTCATAAAGGCTCTGCCCTCATGAATGGGATTAGCACACTTGTGAAAGAGGTTGCAGAGAGCTCATTCACCCCTTCTGCCATGGGAGGACAGAGAAAGAAGGTATCACCTAAGAGAAAGTGGATCCTTACCAAGTGCCAAATCTGCCGGCATCTTGATCTTGGACTTCCCAGCCTCCAGACTTTGAAAAATAAATTTCCGTTGTTTATAAGTTAACCAGTCTATGGCATTTCGGTATAGAAGCCCAACCAAACTATTACACACCCTCACAGACATACCTAGAAATAATGTTTAATCACCTTTTGGCCCAGTGAATTTGACATGTAAAATTAACCATCACAGATGGGTGAGATCTGAATATTTTTAGGTGGGAAAATTTATGCTAGGTTCATCCACAGAATCATTCAAACCACCTCTGAGCCACTGTTGATTTCTCCTTCTCCTTCTTTCATCTGTGATCAAGTCTTGCCACTTCTGCCTCCTCACCATTATCTTATATCCATCCCCTTCTATTCACCCCCTGTGATACTGCCTGTCTTCATGGGGGCTTATTACCAGGACTACTGGAGAAGACTTCTACCTAAACCTCCATCCCCTTTCTCATGTCTTTTCCACACAGGCTATCCTAACTTCAATGACAATAATAGTTCAGTTGTGTGCAGCAGTAATGATAAAGAAACATTGCCTGAGTTATGGTATTATGTATATATAAGCCCCACATCAGATGTTGAGTATTCATATACAATATGCATGCTACATTGGAAAGGATGCAGTAGGGCAGTAGTTATCAATCTGGGCAACACATAATAATCACCTTTAGAGCTATTTAAAAGTCCTGATGCAGGAGCCTTGTCCCCAGTGATTCTCATTTTATTCCCAATCAGACCAGCCTCCTGAACTGTCACTCCCTGTTCCTGGCTAACTCTCTAGTTTTCACATTTATCTTGCCCACCTTGTAGCCTATCAAACTCCTGGTGGTTCCTCCAATACCCATGATATCCCCCTTGCATGCAATGCCCTTTTCCACCTTGTCTATTCATTTTTTAAAAAGACTCAGTCCATCTCTGCTAGGATAGATTTTTAGTCAAGTCCAGGTAAAATTATTCACTCTCTGCTTTTTACTCCCTTTTCAATCTGTATATATTGGAATCATATCAACTGTGCATTTTTTTACATGTGTTTCTCTCTTCCCCACGTTCCTAAGGGCACTGAAAAGGAAGTTGTTTTCCTCATGTCATTTTATAAAGATATTTTCAATGATCTTAAAACCTCACATGCATAGCTACTGTTATGTGGAAGTACCACACTTAAACTAGGTAAAAGTTAGTTTTTTCCTGTATTTGCTTATACAGCACCTTATCAATCCCATTTGTACTAGCATAAGTAATAAGATCCTGTTTCTCTGTTACAGACTTATTTGTAATAAAACATGTATGAGAACTTGAGGTAGGAGGCATGTGGAACTCATCTCCAGACCAGATTGAAGACTGACTGAAACAGGGAAGTGATGCTGAACATACCTCCTGCTGCTCATCACCATAAGACACTCCCACCAGTGCCATGACAGTTTACCAATGCCATGGCAACACGAGGAAGTTACTGCCTATTTTCTATTCCTGAATAACCCACCCCATAATTAGCATGTCATTAAAAGTGGGTATAAATGTGACTGCAAACTGCCCATATGCTGCTACTCTCGACACACTTCCTCTGGGGTAACCCTGCACTGCAGGAGCAATCCCAGAGCTGCAACACTGCTGCTGCCTCAATAAAGCTGCTTTCTTCTACTACTGGCTCACTCTTGAATTCTTTCCTGAGCGAAGCCAAGAAGCTGCCCTACATCAAACTCAAATGGGAATTTTGGGAAATGCATTCTTCTCATTAATTATTTCAAAAATCCCCCCTGGAATCATTACAAATATAGCATGAAAAAGTGTCCATCAAAGTAGAATTAAGCCCAGATGCCAATATTTTATTTTGCTCAAGAGTTTCACATCAACGTAAAGAAGTGGCAGCTGCTACTTTTACACAAATGGTAGAATCCCCCTGGCAGATGGGACAAGCTCAGCCATGGACCCCTTGGAGGCTGTGGAAGTAGTACTTTCTGAGCTCACATTTGCAATTCTGGGCAAAATTTGCAAAATCAGTTCTCAGCAAGGAGTCTCTATTTGCATACTAAAATTAGATCAGTACAAATATGAATGCCTCTGACCTGGTTTCCATGTCAAATCATCACCCTCTGGCAACACTGATCTATCCATCTTGATTATTTATTATAACCCCTGGCTTTGAAAATGTAACCTTAAATTTTATATTATGTTATTTCCCCTACTTCTTCATGACTTTCAGGTCATTAATCATAGTCCAGAGAAAATTAAGTTCTCACTGCATTCTTTTATATACCCTAAAGGATATAGACCCCCTCAAATAATTAAACTCCAAAGAAAACATTTTAAAATAGATTTATTCCCAAAATGAGAATTTTGCTGAATCTTTCTTTATCTCAGTCTTATCACCATTAGGTTATGTAGTAAAGTTGTAACAACAAATCACAACTATGTAAGAATCCCTCCTTTCTATGTGCTACTTAAAAAATATGGTTAGAAGGCTACCTGCATTAGAATCAAATGCAGATCTTATTCCACCCTTAATGAGGAACTGATACTTCTAACAAACACCCCAGGTGATTTCTGTGAACCATAAAGTTTGACAACTACTACTCTATGTTGTTTTGAAATTACACACTCCAGATAAAATGACTCTTTGAATTCCTCTTTTCATAGTCTGCTGGGTGCAACTCTGGCTTCTGCTGGCATTTATGCTTCTCATGCTGGTTTGACTATGTTTGTCCCTCAAGGTCTAATATTGACAGTGAAGAAATTTAGCTGTCTGTGCCCACAGACAGAATCCAGTTATTATAAACCTCATAATGGATTGTTTTTATTTTTCTTATTGCTTCTACATTTGACATCTTTAACTTCTAATCTTAGGCTCTTAAAATGGGGTTATTCTCTTGCTTACTCAGCAAAAAGGATTACTGTAGATACACTAGGCACTCTTTTACAAAAGTCCGTATGACCCTCTGCTTAGTATTATAATGTCTGTCCAGTCCCTGCCTAGTTTCATTTAAATAGCATTTGGATAATAATGGTAAATGCTTGCAAGAATTACGATGATTATTCAGTATACAAATACTTTACTATTCTCATTTTCATAATTTTAATTCTCTCCTTAATTCTAAATATATGTCCAAGATATATTCATCAAAAGTTTAATTTATCATTATTGACAAGTAATTTATAAGAACTGTCAAAAGCCTGCAGAACGTGTAGATGACCACAAATTTATAAATATTTCTCTCTTCCTTTCTTAGGTGAACATGTCTGGAATTGCATATTCTCAAAAGAAAAGACTCTTATTCTCATATTCTCATAAGAAAAGACCCTTAAAACCAGAGTATCATTACCTTGCAAAGGAGCACTCAATAACAATTTTAACATTTCCTGCCAAATGCCCTAGCTTGTGATAATTTTTAAACATTGTATAAAATGACACACATTCCACATATGAGGTGTAACTAAAACATAAGACAAGTCACACATGAAAATGGTTCTCATTACTTTATAATCACACCTCATACATAATCTCAGGCAATCAGTCATGGAATATAATTTTTAAAACCCTCACCCTATGGCCCACCTACCTCTAATCCACTTCCCCTCTGGCCACCCCAAGGTGAGAGAAAGTAGATTGCCATCCAAAGACATCTGGTTTGGAATACAGCAGAGCAATCAAATATCCTCGGGTGGGATGTCAGCAGGGATCTGCCACCACTAAAAACTCAGCACGTATGTGGTCTTGGAATTATTTCTGGCTGTTTCATGTAGGGCAGCTCTAGGCAAGGCTGTGCGGTAAGTGAAGCCTGGTTTCTGTACTTCATCTCTCCACAGTTTCCAGAGCTGTTCTGTTGTTTCCTACAGCTGAGAGTCTTCTTCTTTGGCTTATGCGCCACAGGCAGTTCTGAATTAATCTTCTCATCTCAGTTCCTACTAATCAACATGTATCCATCACATGTCCTATCCCATCCTTTGGTTCATTTCAAATCACAAGAATTTGTGCTGAGCAACTATTATGTGCCAGGCACAGTGCTTGGTGCTGCAAATACAGAGATGAAAATCCGTGACTTAGCTTCATGGAATTTGTGGTTTAGCTTGAAAAGGCAAACTATCAAATTTACATGAAGATGGTTTGTTTCAGCTAATTGATGTATTTTAAGGACTGAAACAGTGCTTGGCACGTAGTAGACCCTCAAAGAGTATTTGCAGGTGAAGTAATGATATGCTCAAATCTAAGTCTGTAGTGGGTGCTGTGGGAATGAGATGGTTCAAGAATCATGCCCTGAAAAGATGACACCTGAGCTAAGTCTGGAATGGATAAATAAGTTATTTAGGATAAGGCAGGCAGAAAGGGCTTTCTAGGCAAAGGGAAGAGTATGAGCAAGGCATGGAGATTTTAAACAACAGTGTTTGCAAGGACATTTTTAAAATGGGTTTTTACAAGACTCGAAGGTACAATGCAAAGAGTGGTAGGAGGCTCCTTGGCTCCTTGCTTGAGAGGTATATATAGGTGAGGTTATGTAGTATCTTATTTGCTACTCTATGATGTCTGGATTTTATTTGTAGCCAAGAGGGAATCATTGTAATATTTACATTTTTCATATATCTCTGATTATAAGTAAATAAATAGGCTGGAGAGGGACATGTGTAGAGGCAGAGTTCATGTTTGGGAGGCGATTGGCAATAGATGAAGTTAAAGATTAATGATAAAGATGAAGACAGGGCTAGCTGTAAGCTGATACATAACTAATCTGATATAGTTACCCTTGTTCATGTGTTAAGAAAACTTTATATGTCAAAAATCTTTTCTCTTAGGTAAAATATGGACATGCCCTTGACCTTGGTTTACAGGAAGCTCAAAACTGAATGTTTGCTGACTATTGTACAGGTTGGTTAGAATGGCTAGTGGTAAAATTATTCCAACTACCACATATAGTTTCAATATATATTTTTTAATTTTAGATTTTTTGTTGAGCTAGCTTATATACAATAAAATGCAAAGATGTTAAATGCATAGTTTTATGAGTTTTGAAAATTGTATACAATTATGTAAGCAACACTCAAATTGAGATCTAGAATATTTCTATTACCCCAGAACATCACTTCATTCTGTGCTTGATTTTTCAGGTTCAAAGACATCTTTTCCTGTAGATCCTCTCCACTTTGGGCAACGACTTTCTGATTTTTATTACTATAGCTATAGTGGTTACCATGGTTCTTGTACTTTGTAAAACTGAAGTCATATAGTATTTACTTTTATGTCTGGCATCATTCATGCAATATGATTTTGTGAGGTGCATCCATATGAGGTGCATCAATAGTTTGTTCCCTTTTATTAATGAATAGTAAGTATTTTATTCTCCTGTTGATGGACATTTGAATTGTTTCAAGTTGAGAATAAGGCTGCTGTGAAATTTCTAGTAAAGGTCTTTATTTTTGTGTACATAGTTTTAACTTCCTTTGGATAAATACGTAGGAGTGGAATTAATTGGATATAGAGTAGGAATATGTACAGTTCTGTCAGAAATGCTTGGTGGCTCATGCCTGTAATCCCAGCATTTTGGGAGGCTGAGGTGGGCAGATCACCTGAGGTGAGGCGTTCAAGACCACCTGGCCAAAATGGTGAAAACCCCTCTCTACTAAAAATACAAAAATTAGCTGGCCATGTTGTCGGGTGCCTGTAATACCAGCTCCTCAGGAGGCTGAGGCAGGAGAATTGCTTGAACCTGGGAGGCAGAGGTTGCAGTGGGCCAAGATCGTGCCACTGTACTCCAGCCTGGCAACAAGAGCAAAACTCTATCTCAAAAAAAATAAATAAATAAAATAAAAAAAATGTTGATTTCTCAAAATGGTTGCAACAGTTGCTCCACATCTTTGTCAATATTCATTTATTGCCAGTCATTCCAATAGCAGCCATTTAGTGAGTATGATATTATATGACACTGTGTTTTCAATTTATGTTTCCCCGATGACTAATGATATTGAGTACCTTTTCATGTACTCATTGGCCATTGTATGCCTTCTGCTTGCCATGTACTGAGTGAAGGCTCAGTTTTACTCGGGGGGATCTCTGAGCTTTCTGATCTCATTCCCCTTGTTCACTGGTCGTTCCCTTCCTCTTGGATAATACTCGGTATACCTCACAGGTATTTCTCCTAGCTCTCTTGTTCTGCTCCTAGCTTTCCACGTTGTACCCTGTGTAAAAGCTTTGTAGGAAACAATTGGCAAGTGAATGTAAAGTTATTGTATTGCTGGGGCTTTCTGGTCTCCTCCTCTGAAATGCCAGCCCATATATAACCGTTCAAAATTTGTTAAAAGCTAGGTTGGTTTTTCCATGCCCTTATCAGCGGCAGGTTTACTGTTGTTTTCCTAACAGGGATATAAGCATTCATGGATCTCCCTTCTCTTAAAAAGACTGGTGCCTTTTTGGAATTTAGTTACATATAAGCTCAAGTTCATTTATGTTCACTTCTCAGTTCTTTGATGATTCCTAAAAACTATGATTTATTTTGATATTTTAGCTTAGTCAATTTGTTCTTGTTAGTGTGAAAACAGTAGTCATTTGAGACTTTCTATTTCCTAACAAGAAGCAGAAGTATATTAATTCTTAATTTTAGCATCTTATTATTGAAAACATTTTTTGTATAATTAAGCACTGCAATTTTTTTAGAAGTGGCTTAATTTTATTGGTAGGAATGATAAATGTGTATGTTGTTAGGTTGGTAGAATTAGAGGTATTCTTCAGGTATAGTGAACTGGGAAGACAGTCCTTCACCCAGGACTTTTCAGGCATCTGAGTAATGAAGCAGGGAGGCGGGAGATGGGAAAAAAAAGTTAAGGGGATGGTTCTGTTAGCTCATACTGAAGAATACCTATGGTTGTGCACATATTTAAGGAAATACTTCCATCCATATCACAAATAAATGAGTTTGCACTGCAAGTGGAATTTTCTGGAGGGGAGGGACAGCAAGACTATGCTGCCCAGTCTTGTATTATTATCCCCTTGGAATCACCTAATAATTATTGCTGTCATTGGGATGGTCCTAGAGCACTACTTCCTCACTTAATAAGTACAAGTGTGGAAAAAATGATTTGTGGTGGATTTGTATTGTGTCAGCCCAGCTAAGCTGGAATTGTATTTCCCAGAAGTCACTTCCTTGCATACTTCTGAGTTAGGGGCCCATAAAAGATAATTTGCATGAGATTTGAAAGGTGAGGAAGTAGCTAGCTGTATTCTTTTTATATCTGGAAGGCCAATCCAGAGGCACCAGGTGCAGTCCCGCTTATGCATATTATTATTTATCTTCTGGCTCATTTTCTTGGCTGGGCATACAGCCAAGCCTGCAGCTCCTTTAGTTCCCGCTGGATCCTCATGCAGTTTCTCTGACTCCTGGACCACGTGCATATTGAACTCTGTGATAAAGGGCACCAACTTCTGTAGGATACCGCATCATCAAAATGGAAGGCTTGGAGGCAGTGAGAAACCAACACAGCTCTGGTCAGTCTCTGTGAGTTCCAGCTTGTCTTTGTTCTCCTTCACTTCACATCAATCTTCCCTATCCAACTTTCTGTCCTGCTTACTTCAGGATCCAGCACCAAATGCAAAGCCAACAGCTTCACATAGACTGGTTAATCAGATCCTACAATTGTCTATGGTCAAATCCTTATAATATATCTCTTTCTCTCTCTCTCTCTCTATATATATATCCTCCTAATTGTGTTGTTCCCTCTGATGGAGCCTTAACTGATACATGAACCTTCTCTTCACACCCTATAGTTCAGCTGAGATAAGCTGAGAATTGCTTAACTAAATAGTTAAGCAAAGTTTTACCCCAAATGAGGAATAACAAAAGGAAACTAACACTAGAGCAACATGAATCCAGATAATGTATGCAGCCTTTTTTTCCTAACTCCAATTCTCCCTGCACAACCACCTTCCCAAAATCCCATTTCAAAGATTTTCTTTATTCTCCTCTACTTGGGAGGATCTTTATTAGCTACATTGATTTATCAAAATGTAGGACAAGAAAAGGACAAGAGAGCTGGCTTGAATGTTCCTTCCTCGCTGCTTAAGGCCTGTTCCTGTGGTCCCTAAGTCCTCCTAAAGCTCTGTCTTCCTTCCTGCATGAAGTCAGGAGTTCAGGCGGCCTTTCAGAGGGAGATGGGTGTGAACTAGCTGTTAAAGAATTCGACAGGATGACCAAAGTAATGCAAAAACCACCGCAGTCAAATAGCAAAATCTACACATTCCATAGAAAATTTTCCCTACCACATGCTGTCAGTATTATGTGCAATCCATTACCAAGGCAAATTATATAACATGCTGCCGGTATTATGTGCAGTTCATTACCAGGGCAAATTATATAACACGCTGTCGGTATTATGTGCAGTTCATTACCAGGGCAAATTGTATCAACCTGCTCTCCCTCCTTCCTCAGGACAGATGACATCCTCCCTTGTTTGTGATCTCTTTCTGCCCTTGATGTTTGTTTTAGCCTAGCTTTACGGGTGTAAAATTTTGGGTGGTTGGGAAGAACATGATGTGATTTCCCAGGTTCTATGCCCCCTCCATTGACAGAAGCTTTGGTAGGGAGATATTTGGGGTGGAGACAATTTGTGGTTCTCCTATTGACATGCTATATAGACAATGCCTACTCCTCCTGTACCGCTGGTAGGCCTTAGTCTGCTTTCATGCTTTATATTCCACCCCTCGCCACCACCGCATTCTTACCCCCACCCCTGCTAGCTCAGTTATATTTAGTGCTTGCACAAGGTAAGATCTTAACAACATCCAGAATTCAGGCAGACATCATTGCAGAGCTAGATGAGACCATAGAGTAAATATAGCCCAACCCAGCCATTCTACAGATGAGAAACATGACTCAGGGAAGTTAAGTCATTTCAAGCAGTTAGTTGTGGAATAGTAGTGGCAAAGGGGGTGTATAATGGGCATTAGTCAGCGAACCTATGGTGTCCGCCACAAAGACCACGCTTGTTTCTATAAACCATTGATTATATCCTCAGTGTACAACATAGTCACTGGCACAGTGTAGGTGCTCAAAAATATTTATTGAATGAATGAATAAATGAATGAGTATGTGAAATGTACTGAAAGGTAACTTGTCTAAAGTCATAGTAGATAGTAGATAACTGAGACAGCATATAGATCGAGGCCTAATGTCTTAGCCACCACTATTGCCAAAAACTTACTGGTTTGTTTTACTTTGCAGAAGTGCAAGCCTGCCCTGCAGAGACAGCAACACAGGGTCTGCTAGCAGGAGTCTGGGATGTAAAGGGTGAAGGGCTGGCCTTTACTGGGATGGCTGTGCTGAACTGATTCTCCTGAACTGATCCTGTTGAACTCCCTGACAGGAGTTTCACAAGTTTGTGGCCATTTAATAGTAGGATCTTCCTTCAAAATTTATTACTCTAGACCTATGGTTCTAAGTGGTTTTGACAGGATGCAAAATTTTAAAATAAGTTGGCATCCATCACACACTATAAATGCACAGCTGCGTTATTAAAGCAAATATTTTCTCTGTCATAGATTTTGAATAAATATTGTTATGAATTCAAATTTATTTCATTCAAACTTGGAAACATAAATTACTGATTTTTGTTTGCTATACACTTTCAAAACAAATTTTTAAAGTCTTGAATCACTTCCAAATAACAATTATAGTGTTTCCAGAATCACTGAGCACAAAGGAAATCATTTCTTGGAAGCCCTTCTGTTTTAAGCTCCCCCTCCCCACTTTACAGGTGTCCGTAAGCTAGGGCCAAGCACTTTTGCATTTATTCTTTAGCTGATTCTGATTTTCACTCTCCATTTAAAAAAAATTTCCAGTGGAGAGAGAGTCTACATTATTCTAGCATGCTTTTAAAAAATTCACACAAGAAAGGAAAAAAAAACAACTTCTGAGAAATTATTCTGTGGCTTTGATGCAATTTAAATAAAATGAAATTATTTTAAAAGCTTTGCTAACATTTTTGCTAGCTTCTGTAGTGAGTAAAAAATAAAAGAAGATATTAGTCCTTTAGAGGAATAATTTGGTCCAATCTGTAGATATAGATTTGTGGACGGCTGTCTAGATGGGCAAATTTAGGGAAGATCTACAAGGGAAAATAAAAAGCCAGGGTATAATTATGGTCTTTGGAAAAAAAATATATCAAGGAGAAGACTGGAGCTTGTTAAAAATAATGATAATAGGCCTGGGTGTGGTGGCTTATGCCTGTAATCCCAGCACTTTGGGAGGCTGAGGCAGGAGGATCTCTTGAGGTCAGGAGTTTGAGACCAGCCTGACCAACATAGTGAAACCCCATCTCCACTAAAAAATACAAAAATTAGCTGGGCGTGGTGGTACACACTTGTAATCCTAGCTGCTCAGGAGGCTGAGACATGAGAATTGCTTGAAACCGGGAGACGGAGGTTGCAGTGAGCCGAGATCAGCCACTGCACTCCAGCTTGGGTGACAGAGTGAGACTCTGTCTCAAAAAATAATAATAATAATAATAATGATAATAAAAGTCATGATAGCTAATAGTAATGATCAAGCTCTTTCTGATGTGCCAGGCTCTGTGCTAAGAAGTTACTATTAGTATCTTTACTTTACAGATGAGGAAACTAAGGTCTGATACTGAACAAATGCCTACCTAGCCATTTTCTGTCTCAGAAGAGAATTAGTACTAGATGCAGAAAGGCAGGCAGAACCAGGAGTGAGCAGCAAAAAGAGCCTTGATACATTTGAGTCTTTGTGGTGTCAGCTAATATTAGGATATAACAATGCTGAAATTAATGCACTAAAAATTAACAGAGTAGCATCTGGCATAAGCTTTGACAGTACTTGCTTGTGAATGTTATTTCCCACTTCAGAATCTCATTTAGATTTAAATTTCTGCCTACAGAAAAGGCAGAACAAATCATTCTAATTGTGATGAAAATAAGTGTTACAGAGCTGGCGAAAAATGGAGAAAATAAGAAAATAAATGTTAAGTTCACCTCCTTCTAAAATTATGTCATCCCGAGCCAGGCACAGTGACCTGGCTCCTGTAGTCTTAGCTACTGGGAGGCTGAGACAGCAGGACTGCTTGAGCCCAGGAGTTTCAGGCTGTAGTATGCTCTGATCCTACCTGTGAATAGCCACTGTACTCTATTCTGGGCAGCATAGAGAGATCCCATCGCTAAAAAATAAAATAAAATAAAATAAAATAAAATAGCCATTCTGAGTACTGGGCATAAACAAAAGAAATAACAAACCAACATTTAAAAATACTTTAAAAACGTAGGCCATTTCCTCTTTCCCCAGGCTATAGAAACGTTTTGTTTATTTTAAAGCTGTATTAGTCTGTTTTTATGCTGCTGATAAAGACCCACCCAAGACTGGGTAATTTACAAAGAAAAAGAGGTTTAATGAACTCACACTTCCACATGTCTGTGGAGGCCTCACAATCATGGTAGAAGGTGAAAGGCACATCTTACATGGTGGCAGACAAGAGAGAAATGAGAGCCAGGCAAAAGGGGAAACCCCTTATAAAACCATCAGATCTCATAAGACTTATTCGCAACCATGAAAACAGTATTGGGGAAAAAGCCTCCATGATTCAATTACTTCCCACTGGGTCCCTCCCACAACATGTGGGAATTATGGGAGCTACAATTCAAGATGAGATTTGGGTGAGGGCACAGCCAAACCATATCAAAAGCCAAAATCAATTTATTGAAAAAGATTAATAAAACCAAGAGAAGGTGCCAATAACAAAACACAAAATAAAAATGAGAGATAATGAATTTTAAAATTTATAGTAAAAATAGAAAGAGAAATATACATTGTTGATTAAATGAATAAATTTATAAAAATATAAAATTCTAGAACTGATGCTGGAAAAAAGTTTTACACAAATTGAAATAATAGTCAAAGCCCTTTGTTTCCTAAAAATCATCATCACCTCAGAGGGTTTACAACTGAGTTCTATCAAACTTATCTTTTTTTTTTTTTTTAAGACAGGTTCTCACTATATTTCCCAGGCTGATCTTGAACTCCTGGCCTCAAGTGATCCTCTCACCTCAGTCTCCCAAGTGGCTGGGATTCCAGGAATGTGCCACCATGCCCACTTGAGTTCTATTCAACTTTTAAGGAACAGTTGATTAGTATGTTATACAGGGTCTTTAAAATAGTAGAAAAGGGATATGAAATCTGCCCAGCTCATTTCGTCAGGTTAATGTAATCTAAACTTAAAACCAGGTAAGAATATTTAGAAAAAAAGATAATTCTAGTTCCATTTCACCTATTCAGGCATATTTTTAAAAAGATTTTTATTTTTGTGTGTTTTAAATTTTTATATTTTAAATTAATGTTAGTTTTTAATTGATAAATCATAATTGTATACTTTAATGGATTAATGGCATACAAGGAGATGTTCTCAGATATATATATACACACACATATATGAGATATAAATGTATACATATATGCACATACATGAGATATATGTATACATATATATCACATATAGGAGATATATATACGTATATGAGATATATACGTATATATATGCACATATATGAGATAAATGTATCCATATATACACATATATGGATATATAGATATATATCCATATATGAGATATATATGTGTATATATATATCTCAGAACATCTCCTTGTATGCTATTAATCCATTAATGTATACAATTATTATTTATCAATTAAAAACTAATATTAATTTAAAACATAAAAATTTAAAACACACAAAAATAAAAGTCTTTTTAAAAATATGCCTAGATAGGTGAAAAGGACCTAGAATTGTCTTTTTTTCTAAATATTCTTACCTGGTTTTAAATCAAGATTATATTATATCTCAGATATATATATATATATATATATATATATATATATACATATACACCAATATATATGTGTGTGTGTATGTGCATATATATGTATACCAAAGGAGATGTTCTGAGATATATATATTTATAAACAAAGGAGGTTTAATTGACTCACAGTTCTATATGGCTGGGAAGGCCTCAGGAAACTTACAGTGATGACAGAAGGCAAAGAGGAAGCAAAGACCTTCTTCACATTGTGACAGGAGAGAAAGAGAAGGAGCAAGAGCAGGGAAAACTGCCTTATACAACCATCAGATCTCATGAGAACTCACTCACTATCATGAGAACAGCATGGGGGAAACCACCTCCGTGATCCAGTCACCACTTCCCACCGGGTTTCCCCCTCAACATGTAGTGATTATGGGAACTACAATTCAAGATGAGATTTGGGTGGGGACACAGCGCCAAACCATATCATTCTGCCCCTGGTCCTACCCAAATCTCATGTCCTTTATACATTTCAAAACCAATCATGCCTTCCCAACAGTGCCCCAAAGTCTTAACTCATCCCAGCATTAATCCAAAAGTACAAGTCCAAAGTCTCCTCTGAGACAACAAGGCAGAGCACTTCTGCCTATGAGCTTGTTAAATCAAACCAAGTTAGTTACTTCCAAGATACAATGGGGATACAAGCATTGGATAAATGCTCCCATTCCAAGTGGGAGAAATTGGTCAAAACAAAGGGGCTACAGACTCCATGCAAGTCTGAAATCCAGCAAAGTAGTCAGTAAAACTTAAAGCTCCTAAATAATCTCCTTTGACTCCATGTCTCACATCCAGGTCATGCTGATGTAAGAAGTGGGCTCCCACAGCCTTGGGCAGCTGTGACCCTGTGGCTTTGCAGGATACAGTCCCTGTCCTGGCTGCTTTCACTTGCTGGTGTTGAGTGTCTGTGGCTTTTCCAGATGCATGGTGCAAGCTGTCAGTGAATATACCATTCTGGGGTCTGAAGGATGGTGGCTGTCTTCTCACAGCTCTAGTAGGCAGTGCCCCAGTGGGCACTCTGTGTGGGGGCTCCAACTCCACATTTCCTTTCTGCATTGCCCTGGCAAAGTTTCTACATGAGGGCTTCACCTCTCAGCAAACTTCTGCTTGGACATCCAGGCATTTCTATACATCCTCTGAAATCTAGACAGAAGTTTCCAAATCTCAACTCTTGACTTCTGTGTACATGCAGGCCCAACACCACATGAACGCTGCCAAGGTTTGGGGCTTGCACCCTCTGAAGCAATGGCTTGAGCTGTATCTTGGCCCCCTGTAGCCACTGCTGATGCAGCTGGGATGCAGGGCACCAAGTCCTGAGGCTGTGCACAGCAGGAGGGCCCTGGACCAGCTCCAGGAAACTATTTTTCCCTCCTAGGTCTCCAGGGCTGTGATGGGAGGAGGTGCTGTGAAGATTTCTGACATGCCCTGGAGATATTATCCCCAAAGTCTTGGTGATTAACATTTGGCTCCTTATTACTTATGCAAATTTCTGCAGCTGGCTTGAATTTCTCCCCTGAAAATGGGTTTTTCTTTTCTACTGCATCATTAGGCTGCAAATTTTCCAAACTTTTATGCTCTGCTTCCCTTTTAAACATAAGTTCCAATTTCAGATCATCTCTCTCAAGTTCAAAGTTCCACAGATCTCTAGGGCAGGGGCAAAATGCCACCAGTCTCTTTGCTAAAGGATAACAAGAGTGACCTTTGCTTCAGTTCCAAAGAAGTTCCTCATCTCTCCACCTGAGACCACCTCAGCCTGGACTTCACTGTCCATATCACTATCAACATTTTGGTCAACGCTATTCAATAAGTCTCTATGAGGTTCCAAACTTTCCCACATCTTCCTGTCTTCTTCTGAGCTCTCCAAACTGTTCCAGTCTCTGCCCATGACCAGTTCCAAAGTTGCGTCCACATTTCCAAGTATCTTTATAGCAGTACCCCACTCTCTGAGGTTTCAATTTACTGTATTAGTCTGTTTTCACACTGCTATAAAGATACTGCCCAAGACTGAGTAATTTATAAACAAAGGAGGTTTAATTGACTCACAGTTCCACATGGCTAGGGAGGCCTCAGGAAACTTACAATCATGGTGAAAGGTGAAGGTGAAGAAAGGACCTTTTCAGCAGGAGAGAGAGAAGGAGCAAGAACAGGGAAAAGTGCCTTATAAAACTACCAGATCTCATAGAACTCACTCACTATCACAAGAACAGCATGGGAGAAACTGTCCCCACGATCCAATCACCTCCTACCATGTTCCTCCCTCAGCATGTGGTGATTATGGGGATTACAATTCAAGATGAGATTTGGGTGGGAACACAGAGCCAAACCATATCATCTATAGAGAAATAATTTTGTTTGTTTATTTTTATTTATTATTTTTTTTCTCTCATCAATACTTGCCTATATAGAGATAAAAAGTGTTGTATTACTAAAAAGTGTTGTATTACTTTGAGAAATCAGATAGTATCTGACTAGAAAGAACTTTCAGGAAAAGGACTAATAATAATAATAATTATTATTATTATTATATAGAATAACCTAAATAAAGCACTTGAAATATGTTAAGCATTGTGCTAAGACCTTTCCATGAGTTATCTCAGTTATTCTTCACAGCAAGATCTTACAGATGTGGAGTTATGACTTAGAGAAGTTAAGAAAGCAGTGCCCAAGAATAATAAAACTAGTAACTTAGTGGGGCTGGAATTAAACTCAGGCAGCCTGAGGCTGAAATAGAATCGCATTCAAATAATTCAACAAGTATTTAATTAATGCCTATTGCCTGCAAAGCAGGGACTGGCGCTTTTCTTCTTCCTTTCACTTCAGTTTAGTCACCATCTGGGGTATTTAATAATAGAATTTTACTTGTTTTCTTTTGGTCATTCAGGCTAATTTCCCCTTAAGCCAAAAGCTGGCAGTTTAAGTCTGTCACATTGATTCTCTGATGGTATGACCCAGGATGGCCTCCATGAACTGCCAAACTTTATGAGAAAATGAAATACCAGAGATAGCCCAATCTCTAGGTGCTTTCCTATTTGAATCTCTAGGCTATATGAAATGAGCACAAATGAATTTACCAGGTATATCCCCAGGTACAAAACACTGCACTGGAGTAAGTGGCAGATCATCTCCCTGACCAAACCTTAGTCAGACTCTTCTGGGCTCTTTTTCAACTAGGCTCGTTTTCAACTAGGCTCCATCCTTGGGCACGTCCTAAAGAGCCCAGTTTTGGCAAGAATCCTTCTAAACCAGTTTAGCCAGAATCCCTCACCCTCGATCTCCAGATCACCCTTGATAGTGATCGAATTTTTAATTCTCTACCAGCCTCCAGGTGATGCCTGCTCACCCTGGCCTGCCTGCTGCGGGAATACTTCATGGATGGGTTTAGGCAGAATCCCCCTTACCCCTGATGTTTCCTCTTACCAATTTTCTATCCACTGACTCCCTCCCTGCTCCTTGGCTGTAAATTCCCACTTGCCCATGCTTTATTTGGAATTGAGCCCAATTTCTCCCCAGGTTACCCACGCTTCTCTCTGATGTGGCTACAAAGCTGGGATTTCCCACAACTTCCATTTCAGGCTTGATAATTTGCTAGAATGGCCCACAAAACTCACGGAAACACTTGGCTTATATTTACCAGTTTATTAGAAAGGATGCAAATGAACAGCTAGATGAAGAGGTGCATAGGCCAAAGTCTAGAAGGGTCCCAAGCACAGGAGCTTCTGTCCCTATAAAGTTGGAGGTGTGCCACTCTCTCAAAACATGGATGTGTTCCCCAACCTGGAAGGTCTCTGAATCCTGTTGTTTAGGGATTTTTATGGAAATCTCATTCCACGGGCATGATTGATTAAATCATTGATCATTGGTGATTAGCTTAATCTCAAGCCACCCCCCCTACCTCCCCAGGTCACAAGAGGCAGGAGTGGGGAGTGGGAGCTGGGGAGTCGGTGTGAAACTGAGAGTTCCAACCCTCTAATCACTCCTTGGGCTATCTGGTTCCCTGCAGCTTTCCTGAAGCTATCTAGGGTCCCCCAGCCACCAGTCATCTCATTAGCATACAAAAGACATTACTCTGGAGACTCCAAGGGTTATAGGAGCTGTGTGCCAAGAACTGGGGACAAAGGCCAAACATTTAATTTTTCATTCTATCTGAATATATATTTGCTAAATTGGATACAATTCTACCCCACAGAAGCAATTTCCAAAATGTCCTTTTATAATTATAGTTTTTAACCTTGAGAAGATAAATTTCTTCTATTTCAGAATCTAGTTGAGCAGCTTCTGTAGCAGAATTAGTTGGGAATAGGGAGTACTTATTAGTGGAAGTAGGAATACTTGGAAACTGCTGTATTTGAGATTTCTAATAAAAATTGCAGGAAGTCTACAGACTTGGGTGGGACATAAATTAACTTGAGGAAATAATGTATTCCATCTTCAAAAAAAATTTCAAATGCCAAAACATGACTTTCTTTTTATTTTATATATTCTCTGTGTCCTCTGGAGCTGACACTCATTAGGTTAGAGGAAAAATCAGCCTTTTTCCCTTAGGATTCTTCTGCGGAATTCTCAGTATGGCAGATTACCTACCATGTATGCATAATTTTCCATTTCGTTTCTCCACCCAACCAGTTAGAGCAGTGGCTTCCCAAAACAAAATTTCACAAGATACACTCATCTCTTCTAGTCATTTAAAATGATGCTGGCCAAGACCCACTCAATTGCTTGAATGAATTGATTTTGCATCCCACCTATGGTTCTCAGCCCTATTTTAAAACAGTGGATTGGTATTGTACACTGGGTTAGAGAATGTCAACATGAAATGGAAGTAAAATCATTTGAAATTTTTCCCCTTGTTTTTTATCGCACACTGGGATTAACTCTTTTCCAGTTCCAATAATTGGTTTTGTGTGAAGATATCTGGTATGATATTTCTTTTAGTCCCCAAATTGTTACTAAGATCAAGAACTAAGGATGAAAGGTGTCAAATATCCTACATTGTACATACACAATTAGGAACAGCCTCCTTACCGCGAGCTTTTATAAAGGGCCCGGGACTGGCCCTTCTATCACACCCAGAGTCAGTAGGAGAGGGTGGGGAGGTAAAAGAACACTCAGTCTCTCAGGGAAGTGGGGCGTTGGCTGGTTCATCACAGTCACACTCTGGATGGAGACATGAGGAGGGTTAGAGTTAGATGACACCAAAGTCCTCCTCTGCCTCTTTTATTTCCCAAAGAAAATTACAATTCTAGGGGAGGAGGGAAAAAATCATAAATACTTTCTCTGATTTTAGGGACATTGGAGATATGCAGCTAGGAGCTTTATTTTTCCCGTTTGCAAGATGCTTTTATTTTTCTAAAGCCAGAAAGGGTCAGCATAGGGTCCAGAGGAACCAGAGATAGATGGGCTCTGGGCTTTAGGGCTGGAGGAGGTGGAGGTGACCTCCTGCCACGGAGCCCTACTTGGCTCCTCACAAGCTGGCACAGACCCAAGGTAGAAGCCTCCCAGCATCAAAGGTGGGAGATGACTGGACAGGGTACTCAATCTGCAGTAGCAGGAAGGAACCCCTACACTTTCAGATGGGATCAAGATTTACATATATGTGAATTTTTCTTTTTATCTCCACTTGTTTAGGTTTTTTGTTATTGTTGTTTTGTTTTGTTTTATCCAAGAACAATTCTTTTGTTTACAGAATCAGGAGAAATGGATTAGGGGAAAACATTGCTTAGCTAGGCCGGAAGAAAATGGACAAGATGTAGACACAGAGGTTAACTCAACCAACATGGTAAAGAGATTTGCTATAGGAGTGAGAATAAAGATGGTGGAACTGAAACTTTGTAGCCTGGAGAAGTTTATTGGAGGGTGTTGGTGAATGAGAAGCTTAGAAACAGCTGTGGCAAGTGAGAAGATTGGAGAGAGGAAAGGATGTGGGAAATGTTGCTTTGTATTATGAATCTCAACCCTTCCTAATACTTTTCAAGAGCACAAATAAAGAATGGAGTCCTCTTTAATTTATCTTGGCAATTGGACTGTAAATCTTTACATGCAACACCCAGCAGAGAGGAGCCACATGCGACCCCAAGAATTATTTGGGTTATAGCTATGCACTGACAGTATACAATACCAACTCTAAAGTATCCTAATCAAAGGCATGAGAAGTCTTTTGGATTAATAAAATTACCTATGTTCCAAGTACTGTGCTATACCTGTGGGAAAATGTAATCAAAACTGGATTAGCTCCTGTGAATTAAAAATATAAGAATTGCAAAAATGTTGAAAAACGGATATTGGAAGATAGTAAAATGTCCAAATATATAGGAAGAACAGAAGCCACATGGTATAGGATGGGGCCATATGGTGCAGGAAGTTGGCAAAGAAGTGATAGCACCCTGGCAAGTTAAGTGGAAAAGCATGTCCCTGAGATCAAGGAGGTTAACAGAATGCTCTATCTGGCTTCCCTCCCTGATACCTGTTCTCCCTCAAGCATGGGGCCATGTAGCTCCTCAAGAGGTTTGGCTCAGACCAGGGCTAGTAATTTGCCATCAGAAAAATGAAAGAATTCCTGAAATGGTGCCTCATGATCTGGAATAACGTAATTGTAGTTAATACATATTGAGCAAAAAAATACGCATTGCACAATAAGCTTTTGGTCAATGATGGATGGCATATATGATGGTGGTCCCATAAAATTATAATGGAGTTGAAAAATTCCTATTGCTTAATGATATCATAGCCATCCTAATGTCATAGTGCAACAAATTACTCACGTTTGTGGTGATGCTGGTGTAAACAAACCTACTGCACTGCCAGTTATATAAAATTATAACACATACAATTATGTACAGTACATAATACTTGATAATAATAATAAATGACTATGTCATGGGTTTATATATTACTACACTATACTTTCTCTTCTTTTTTTTTTTGAGACGGAGTCTTGCTCTGTCGCCCAGGCTGTAGTGCAGTGGTGCCATCTTGGCTCACTGCAAGCTCCGCCTCCTGGGTTCACACCATTCTCCTGCCTCAGCCTCCTGAGTAGCTGGGACTACAGGCGCCCACCACCACGCCTGGCTAATTTTTTGTATTGTTAATAGAGATGGGGTTTCATCATGTTAGCCAGGATGGTCTCGATCTCCTGACCTCGTGATCCACCTGCCTCGACCTCCCAAAGTGCTGGGATTATAGGCTTGAGCCACTGCACCTGGCTACACTATACTTTCAGTAGTTATTTTAGAGCATACCTTTTCTACTTTTTTTTTTTTTTTGGACACTGAGTCTTGCTCTGTCGCCCAGGCTGGAGTGCAGTGGAGCAATCTCAGTTTACTGCAACCTCTGCCACTTGGGTTCAAGTGATTCTCCTGCCTCAGCCTCCTGAGCACCTGGGATTACAGGTGCCCACCATGACGCCTGGCTAATTTTCGTATTTTTAGTAGAGGTGGAGTTTCACCATGTTGGCCAGGCTGGTCTGGAATTCCTGACTTCAAGTGACCCGCCCGCCTTGGCCTCCCAAAGTGCTGTGAGGTCTGAGCCACTGTGCCCAGCCTCTTTACTACTTATTTTTTTAAAAGTTACTCGTAAAACAGCCTCAGAAAGATCCTTCAGGAAGTATCCAGAAGAAGGCGTTGTTGTCATAGGAGATGATTGCTGCATGCATGCTATTGCCCCTGAAGACCTTCCAGTGGGACAAGATGTGGAGGTGGAAGACAGTGATATTGATGATTCTTATCCTGTGTAGGCTGAGGCTAATGTGTGTCTTTGTGTCTTAGTTTTCAACAAAAAGTTTAAAAAGTAAGAAAATAGTTTTTAAAATTCTAAAAAGGAAAAAAGCCTATAAATTAGGATATAAAGAAAGGAAATATTTTTGTACATCTGGACAACATGTTTGTGTTTTAAGCTAAGTGTTATTCCAAAAGAATAAAAAGGTTAAAAAAGTTAAAAAGTTCCCATAACATCTCTCTGAGTCAGATATTACTACTCTTGTTTTATGTGAGAAAGTGAGACTTAGGAAGTTAAGTGGAAATGTCACACTGATGGTCAGTACAGAAAACAGAAACAACTTTGGTGGTTTCAAGCAGAAAAGGTTTTGATTTTCTTCATTTTGAATATGAGATGCTTAGGTGTAGGTCTTTTGGTATTTATCCTGCTCGGCATTTTCTTCAGTTCTTGAATTTTTGGTTTGGTGTCTTGTCATTAGTTTAAAAAAGTTCTCAGCCATTATTATTTCTTTTGTTCCTTTTTCTTTTTCTTGTCCTTCTGGCATTTCCATTATGTGTATGTTAAGCTTTTGTAACTGTGCCACAGTTCTTGGCTATTTTGTTTTGTCTTTTTCATTCTTTTTTCTCTATGGATTCAGTTTTAGAAGTTTCTATAGACATTTCTTCAAGCTTGCTGATTTTTTTCCTTAGCTGTGTCTAGTCTGTTGATGAGCCCATTAAAGGCAATCTACATTTCTGTTACAGTGTTTTTTATTTCTAGCATGTCCTTTAAGATCTTTCTTAGAGTTTCTAGCTCTTTGCTCTTATTACCATCTGTTCTTGCATGTTGTTTGCTTTTTCCATTAGATGCCTTAGCATATTAATCATAGTTTATTTAAATCCTGGTCTCATAATTCCAAAATGTCTGCCATATCTGAGTCTAGTTCTGATGCTTGTTTTGGTTCTATAGACTGTATTTTTTGCCTTTTAGCATGTCTTGTAATTTTTCCTGAACATCAGACATGATGTAACAGGTAAAATGAATGGAGGTAAATATGCCTTTAGTATGAGGTATTATGTTGATTTGCCCAGAAATTGGGCTGGATTTACTGTTTGCTGTAGCTACAGGTGTTAGAGGGTAATATTTTCATTAGTGTTCTTGTTTTTGTTTCTCTTCTCATATTTACATTTTCCTAGAGACTCCTGAAATAAGGTGTGAGGCTTGCAGTTCTCTCAGTTGTAATCCCCTGCTTTTATAGAGGAGCCCTATTGATATTGGTGAGGTATAGAGAGAGGGAAAACATTCTATAGTCCTATCATTAGATCTGCTTCTTAGTGAGCTGTGTCTCTGGGCCATGACCTTCTCACTTACTTCTTAGTTTCTGCTGCCCTGCCTTAGATGAGACAGGAAAGGCATAGGAGGCTGGAGTTGGGTATTTCCTTTCCCCAAGATCAATTTGGCTTTGGTAAAACTCTAGTCCACTGCAGATTGAAAATATCGTAAGTTGAAAATGCAATTAATATACCTAACCTACTGAAGAACATAGCTTAGCCTAGTCCATCTTAAATGTGCTTAAAATGCTTACATTAGCCTATAGTTGGGCAAAAGCATGTAACACAAGGTCTATTTTATAGTAAAGTATTGAATATTTCATGTAATTTATTGAATACTATATGTTGTGTAGAAATTGCAATAGTTGTACACCATCATAAAGTTAAAAAATTGTAAGTCACACCATCATAAGTTGGGGACAATCTATAGTTTCCCCTAAAGCCAGGCTTTGTAAGGAAAATATAAATCTCCAGGCATATTTCAAAATGATTACTTTTCCTTCCTCCTGCAGGAAGCACAAAGGGATTGTTCTGCGATCTTCACAGTGAGAGCCTGCTGGGGCTTCTAAAGGTAAAACTTGTAAAAGTGGGAGCCCCTCTAAGACTGCACACCCTGGAAGTTAACTCTTAAAGCTAGTCTATGCTGAGCCTCTAGTAGTTCCTCAGTTACAGTGTTAACTGTTCCTACCAATACTGGCTTCAGCTGCTAGTAAGCTGTGACTTTCTGATTCTACTGTGTGTCTCTGGAGGTTTGGGGACAGCAGTTTGTCCTGTGACGTTAATTCTCTGATGGATCTAAGCAGGGTAATTGATTTTAAGTTTGTTCAGGTTTTTCCCTGTTGTAAGGACAGGAGTGACAAGGTCCAAGCTATTTACTTGTCAGACTGGAAACCAGAAGTTTCCCAGAAAACAAATTAATACAAGGGATTAGGTATTTACAGGTTCTTGGGACAGGCTGGGAGAGTGGAAGTCGGGGCTACCACTGAACTCTTGAGGTCAAGTTCTCACCACCATAACTTTAATCTAGAGGTTAAAAAGATGCTGCTGCTGCTGCTGCCATAACTGCTTCCACTCCAAAGGCAATTCAATGCTGAAGTGTGGAATCCAGCCCCAAATCCTCACATCTGTGAGTCTGACCTTGCTTGCTCACCACCGCAGGAGCAATGCTTAGAGTTACTCTAAACATCAGGACAATCTTGTTACTAGTCTCAAGTCTAATTAATAACTGCACTCTTTTTTTTTGTGTGTGTATTTGTTCTTTGTTTTGATTTGCCAAGTCTCTACTTTGTGTTCCATTTTCAGTTATTGGGTCCCTGTCTTATTTCCCAATGTCTGATTCTCGCTCTGTCTTGCAATCTTGTCTTGTATTTCTGCTCATCCTGCCCAAGATCCTGCCTTCCTCTGACCATTCCTGCCAGTCCCTTGAGAGAGTCCCCACAACCTACGATTTGTTTGGCATGATCACCGCTTATTACTTTCTCTGAAGATTTGTCTGTTTATGACACCCACTCGGAGTGGGAAAAGACTTATGATAGATTAAGTAAAGAGAGTATATTATCAAATAGTATGCCATGTATAATCTCAATTTTGTGTGTGCGTGCATGCATGTGCATGTACGTATATACACATGGCAGGTATGAAGACGGGAATTATACACATCAAAATATTAACAGTGAACCTCTCTGTGTGGTTTGGCTTAAGACAATTATATTTTACATTGATATGGGAAATATTTTTTAAATTTCCATACTGAATGCATGTTACTTATGTGGAAAACATAAATGATTGTCTTGGGAGCATATTACAGATTTTAATGTTGATCAGCTATCTCCTATGGTTGGTAGAATAAAAACTTTCATTTTTCCCCAAAATAAACCAAATAGAGACTGAAGGACAGAAATCTGCTATGACGTTGGCACTCTTTGTGTGCAAATTTCAAGGCTAATCAGGTCCATCACTACTCCAACTTTACTTAAAATATGTAGAACAGAACTGTTGAAATCACTTTGTGAGATAATTGATGGGTAGCTCTTATAACACCTCCAGTCATTCTTCAAAGATTTAAATTTCACAAATAAATCATCAAACTGATAAATGTATCATTTTATTTTGGAAAATTACATTATCTTTTTTTTTTTTTTTTTTTTTTTTTTTTTTGGTTTTTTTTTTTTTTTTATTATACTTTAGGGTTTTAGGGTACATGTGCACAATGTGCAGGTTTGTTACATATGTATCCATGTGCCATGTTGATTTCCTGCACCCATTAATTCGTCATTTAGCATTAGGTGTATCTCCTAATGCTGTCCCTCCCCCCTCCCCCCACCCCACAGCAGTCCCCGGAGCGTGATGTTCCCCTTCCTGTGTCCATGAGTTCTCATTGTTCAATTCCCACCTATGAGTGAGAACATGCGGTGTTTGGTTTTTTGTCCTTGCGATAGTTTACTGAGAATGATGTGGAAAATTACATTATCTTTTTGTGTAACATGGTTTGGCTGTGTCTCCACCCAAATCTCATCCTGAATTGTAATCTCTATAATCCCCACCTGTTAAGGGAGGGAACTGGTGCGAGGTGATTGGATCATGGGTGAGGTTTCTCCCATGCTATTCTTGTGATAGTGAGTTCTCAGGAGATCTGATGGTTTTATAAGGAAGTTTTCCCTGTGATATTGTTTAGATCTGTGTCCCCACCCAAATCTCATCTTGAATTGTACTCCTATAATTCTCATGTGTTGTGGGAGCGACCTGGTGAGAGATGATAATTTAGTCATGGGAGTGGCTTCCTCCATACTGTTCTTGTGGTAGTGAATAAGACTCAGGAGATCTGGTGGTTTTATCAGGGGTTTCTGCTTTTGCATCTTCCTCATTCTCTCTTTGCCTGCTGCCATCCATGTCAGACAGGACTTGCTCCTCCTTGCCTTCTGCCATGATTGTGAGGCTTCCCCAGACTGTAAGTCCAAATTAACCTCTTTATTTTGTAAATTGCCCAGTCTCAGGTACGTCTTTATCAGCAGCATGAAAAGGAATTAATGCATCCTGCTCTTGCTAGCTCTCTCTTTCCTGTGCGTGGGAAGAAGTTCTTTGCTTCCCCTTTGCCTTCTGCCATGATTGTAAGTTTCCTGAGGCCTCCCCAGCCATGAGGAACTGTGAATCAATTAAACCTCTTTCCTTTATAAATTACCCAGGCTCCAGCAGTTCTTTATAGCAGTGTAAAAACAGATTAATACAATAATTGGTACCACACAGAGTGGGGTACTGCTCTAAAGATACCCAAAAATGTGGAAGCGACTTTGAAACTGAGTAACAGGCAGAGGTTGGAACAGTTTGAAGGTCTCAGAAGAAGACAGGAAGATGTAGGAAAGTTTGCAACTTCCTAGAGACTTTTGAATGGCTTTGACCAAAATGTTGATAGTGATATGGACAATGAAGTCCAGGCTGAGGTGATCTCAGATGGAGATGAGGGACTCATTGAGAACTGGAGCAAAGGTCACTCATTGTATGCCTTAGCAAAGAGATTGGTGGCATTTTGCCCCGCTCTAGAGATCTGTGGAACTTTGAACTTGAGAGAGATGATCTGAAATTGAAACCTATGTTTAAAAGGGAAGTGGAGAATAAAAGTTTGGAAAATTTGCAGCTTGACAATGTCGTAGAAAAGAAAAACTCAATTTCAGGGAAGAAATTCAAGCTAGCTGCAGAAATCTGCATAAGTAATGAGGAGCCAAATGTTTATCTCCAAGACAATGGGGAAAATATCTCCAGGGCATGTCAGAGGTCTTCATGGTTGCCCCTCCCATGGTTGCCCCTTAGAGGTCTGGAGGCCTATGAGGAAAAAATGGTTTTTGTGGGCTTGGCCCAGGGACTTGCTGCTTTGTGCAGTCTTGAGACTTGGTGCCTGGCATCTCAGCCATGGCTAAAAGGGGCCAACGTACAGCTCTGGCCATTATTTCAGAGGGTGCAAACCCCAAGCCTTGTCAGCTTCCATGTGGTGTTGTGCCTGTGGGTGTGCAGAAGAGAAGACCTGAGGTTTGGGAACCTCCACCTAGATTTCAGAGGATGTATGGAAATGCCAGGATGTCCCAGCAGAGGTCTGCTGCAGGGGCAGGGCCCTCATGGAGAACCCCTGCTATGGTAGGGCCGAAGGGAAATGTAGGGTGGAGCCTCCACACAGAGTCTCTACTAGGGCACTGCCTAGTGGAGCTGTGAGAAGTGGGTCACCGTCTTCCAGACCCCAGTATGGTAGATCCACTGACAGCTTGCACTGTGTGCCTGGAAAGGCCGCAGACACACGCCAGCTGTGAAAGTGGCCAGGGAAGGGGTGTGGGGCTGTTAGCTTCAAAGCCACAGCGGTGGAGCTGCCCAAGGCTGTGGAAGCCAGCCCTTTGCATCAGTGTGCCCTTGATGTGAGACATGGAGTCAAAGGGGATTATTTTGGAGCTCTAAGATTTAATGACTACCCTGCTGGATTTTGGACTTGCATGGGGGCTGTAGCCCCTTTGTTCTGGCCAATTTCTCCCATTTCGAATGAGCATATTTATCCAATGCCTGCAAACCCCATTGTATCTTAGAAGTAACTAACTTGCTTTTGATATTACAGGCTCCTAGGTGGGAGGGACTTGCTTTGTCTCGGATACAACTTTGGACTCGAACTTTTGGGTTAATGCTGGAATGAGTTAGGACTTTGGGGGACTGTTGGGAAGGCATGATTGTGTTTTGAAATGTGTAAAGGACATGAGATTTGGGAGAGGCCAGGGATGGAATGATATGGTTTGGTTGTGTCCCAACCCAAATCTCATCTTGAATTGTAATCCACAGGTGTTCAGGGAGAGACCTGGTGGGAGGTGATTGGGTCATGGGAGCAGTTTCTGCCATGCTGTTCTTGTGATAGTGAGTGAGTTCTCGAGACACCTGATGGTTATATAAGGCAGTTTTCCCTGCTCTTGCTAGCTGTCTCTTTCCTGCCACAATACGAAGAAGGTCTTTGCTTCCCGTTCGCCTTCCGCCATGATTGTAAGTTTCCTGAGGCCTCTCAGCCATGGGGAACTATGAGTCAATTAAACCTCTTTTCTTTATGAATTACCCAGTCTCAGGCAGTTCTTTGTAGCAGTGTGAACACAGGATAATACCTTATGTATTTCAGTTTTGAGGATATCTTTAATGACATGAAGTTGTCAGCATGTTTTCCAAGAATGAGAAACTTAAAAGCAGTTTCTCTCAAGAATTAGAGGGACTTCACTTGAAAGTCAGAAAAAAAATATTTTAAAAATGGCACATTTATTATGTGCCAGAAAGTCTTCCAAGCACTTTTCAGGGATCAGTTAATTTATTTCTCACACTAGCTCTAAGATGTAGTGCTATTACTACCCCTGTTTTTATAGTTAAAGAAACTGAGGTATAGAAAAGTTAAGTATCATGTACAAGATAATATCCCCAACATCTGGACATATGTTTTCAATTCAGTTTCACAAGCCTGGGGGTGCTATATCAACTATGCTTGTACCAAAGTTACATGAACTGAGACTGTAATTGAATAAGGCACTTAAGTAGTACCTTTGCGTAGAGGCTACTCTCAATGAAATTCTGATTATTTTTTCTCTCTTAAGGTGGAAGCCCTTGCAAAACTTAACCTTAATAGCTTATCAGCAGTTTCCCCTCAACATTGACATTGAAGTTAACAAGTTGTTTATTAAGGAGCTTTTGGAGTCAAGTATCAGAAATTTCCATAGTGCCCGGAATATCCTATTTGTTAAAAAATCAGATTACAGTTTCTAGAATTCCAAGAATTATATCTAATGTTGTTTGTGATATTAACATGGTAACAGCAGAAAGTGAACTTACAGAAAGTTTTTATTTCAATACAGTGATAGAGGAAAAATACATTTCTTAGGCAACTATAAAAATGACCCTGGTCATCATCCTACAGAAGATAGAACATGGAAAACCCATGATGTTCTTTATAAAAAAAGAAACGCTTCCAAGCTTCTAGGATTATTTGGTTTCTAACATTTTTTTCTTCTTCTTCAAAATGTGTCATTTTTGTCACACGTTCTAGAAAGACCCTCTGTGGTGTTGGGCTTCCAGTAGAAGAGCATTGTTCACAATCTCAAGTTAGTATTCATTTCTGAGTCAGAAATGGCACATTATGATGAGTATGAACCTGTTTCTTGTTACTGCTGCTCTCCCAGCAGAGATAGAGAAGCACTAAGGCACAAAATGTGAGAGGCATTGAGTTCTCAATTGCTTCCTAATCAAAACCAGTGTCATCCATAGAACATAAGGCCAACAAAGAAATCCTTCCTGTTATCAGCAGGGCCAAGAAGTTCTACAATCACTTCTGTATTCACGCTTTTAATTTTGTATTGATCACATGCCTCTTTGGTGATCCTTTTATAAAGATAATCCCATGCCCTACATTAGGTCACTGCGTAAGGAGCTCTGGAGTCTTTTGTTAAGTGCATACATCCTTGAGCTTCTTTATGAGCTGGAGAGAATTACTTTAAATGCTGATGTCCTAATCCTTTTGCCATAAGTGAACTTGGATTGTGCTTTACTATACTGGCTGGGAATTCTGACATTTTATAACTGCCTTGACTCACTTTGTCCAGATGACTAAATAGATGACGGTAGGTTTTTCAGATCACCTCTATCTTACACTGAATGTGGATGGGGTGCCTGAGACATCTAAATAACCAAATGTATAAGTTATATGCTCCAAATAGATGCCTTGTGTGGGAAAATTACATTGTTTCTCAGTGCCTATGAGGGTTCAATTATTGTTGACTAAATGTATCTAAGAGGGAATCTTCACATTACCCTAGTAATATGATAAGATGTATATCAAGACATTATTTCCTTGAGCATTGGCTAGAATCTACTTCTGGTAGCCTGGCTTTGAGTCAGATTTTAAAATGGATGGTAAACCAATGTAGCTTATCTATTTAAGAAATATCAAGTACCCAGTATATGCCAGGCTACTTAAGTCATCAATGTATTAATTTTAAGTAGTAAGAGACCGAAGTCTTTTGATTATTGCAGGGAAAGGGCTTTACTGAATTCTGGTATATACCTAATTAAAAATACATAAAATACTGCGAGTTTCATCTCAAACCTATAGAATAAAACTGAATAGCTTTGAGGTAGGCATGTCAGACACTTTTATTTATTATTCTTTATATTTTATCCCAGTTTAATCATCCTCAAGTAAATAGTCATACAAAGTATAGCACGGATTCTTAAGGTAGGTCTTAAATTGAACTTATTAGGTCTTTTTTGTTTTGTTCAGCATTTCCCTGTAAGTTCACTAATAGGATCTAGTATGACCATCCTGGGTTTAAATTCTGGCTCTGTCACCTAACCTGGGGTAACCACTTAAACTTCCTGAGCCTCAGTTTCCTCATCTGTGAAATGGTTAAAAATAAGTTTATTACTCTTAGGCTGCAAGTAAGGTACAGAAGTTGTTGGGAATTTATTAAAATAATAGGCAACTTTTTAACTGGGTCTTAAAAGATGATAAAATTTTTTAAAAATGTACTAATACACACACATGCAAACACACACATACACACACACAAAGGTGATAGACTTTCTCTAGGTAAAGAAGAAGGAGAAGAACATTCAGGTGAAGGAAATGTCACATGTTATGTAAAAGGAGAGTATAATATTTAAAAATATAGGCTTGACATGGTGGCTCACGCCTGTAATCCCAGCACTTTGGGAGGTGGAGGTGGGTGGATTACCTGAGGTCAGGAGTTCAAGACCAGCCTGGCAAACATGGCGAAACCCCATCTCTACTAAAAATACAAAAATTAGCCAGGCACAGTGGTGCACACCTGTAATCCCAGCTACTTGGGAGGCTGAGGCAGGAGAATCGCTTGAACCCAGGAGGCGGAGGTTGCAGTGAGCCGAGATGGTGCCACTGCACTCTAGCTTGGGTGACAAAGTGAGACTCCATCTCAAAACAAAAACGAAAACAAAAAACCTATGCTTTAGGGGTCAACTGGTGACCCTTAATTTGGATTATGCACACCTAAGGGGCATGTACACTGCTATTTAGACACAAGGCTATACTCTAAGGGTATAGAGAAAAAGCTTTAGCTATTTTAATCTCTCTTCATTAATATAGGCTTAAAATACATGTATATTATAATATTAGTTTCATGCTGGTAATATCGACTTTCATTGGTGAAATTAGTGGCTAGCTAATAAGTCACTAATTAGCCATTCAAGATATTAGAAATGGGCTTTCAGTAGTTATATTAGTGGTGTTCAAGGTATGTAGTTTGGTGAATATATTTTTGAGACACTCCTATCTTGCATGATTAGGTATAGAAATTTAGCAAGGTCTCTATCTCTTACTCTTAAGAATGGCATATCAGATGTAACCCTCAATCAGTTCTGGGTGTAAGGGCTTATTCTCTGATTCTTGGTTGCCAGAATTGGAGTAAATACAGTATATTCAGTATATACAATATATTCAGTTAGCTGAATCCTGCTACCAGAATGTTGTTTCATTTGCCTCTGGTGAGGTATTATGGACAAAAAGCTCAAACTGCACTGAAGTTCAAGTTAAATATGCTGTTTCACTCTTATATTTGCTTGCTAATTAATGTCTGTTGTGGAAGAATTTGGTATGAGACTTACTTTAATTATAACCAAAAAGCCAGGTTGTGGGGTAGTAGGTAACTCTCACCTACTTCAAACGTTTTCTGGGGCTATCATTAGCTACCAAAAAGCACCAGACTAGGTTAGCTTGGGTCTAATGTGAATGAGCTTGGAGCCAACTAAAAGGCACAGAGCATGAGCGCTCAGGGAACAGCCAGCAGTTTAGAATGCCTGGAGTCTGGGAACATTGTGTACAGGGAGGAAGGTAGTACGAAATGAATTTAGAAAATAAGTTTGGGGCCACCTGGTGGAAGAGATGTGTGTTTCAGTCTAGTAAGTGTATTCACAAAGGAAGGAGTCAGGTTTTTTAGGTGAGTTCCATACTTCAGACTTGCTCTCTGGCTGCCATGTGGAGGGAGATAGCACCGTTAGACCAGGGTTTAGTAAACAATGACCTGAAAGACAAACCTTGCCTGCTGCCTGTTGTGGTATAGCCTGTGAACTAAGAGCGGCGCTTGCATTTTTAAGTGGGGGGATTAAAAAAGAAGAAAACTATTTCATGCCATGTAAAAATTATATGAAATTCAATCTCTATGTCTATATATTAAGTCTTATTGTTGGATTACAGCCATGCCGGTTCCCTGTCCATTACTGCTTTAGCTCTGCAACCGGGGAGTTGAATAATCACAGGAACAGGATGGCTCTCAAAGCCTAAAATGTTTGCTCTCTGGCCCTTTACAGAAAAAGGTCACTAGTCCTTCAGTTAGACCAGGACTGCCATAGTCCATGTGAGAAGTGAGAGAACAGGTGGTGAAGGAGTGGGGCAGGGACTTTCCTGGGTAGAATTATTTAATATAAGAATTAGATTGAATTTTGGTGGTGAGG
Organism: Symphalangus syndactylus; assembly: GCF_028878055.3. Classification (NCBI taxonomy): domain Eukaryota; kingdom Metazoa; phylum Chordata; class Mammalia; order Primates; family Hylobatidae; genus Symphalangus; species Symphalangus syndactylus. The sequence continues at coordinate 123,280,926 of NC_072426.2, read as the reverse complement.
GAGTGCCTGATGACTCCTCATCCTTCTCGTTTGTCTTGTGATGCTATAAAATGAGGTAGCATATTTGAGAGAAGAAATAATTTGGTGAGATAGGAGAGGTAGACATTAATTTGGGTTGGGCTTATTGAATCTGAGCTAACTGTGGAAAATCTAAGTAGAGGAATCTCATATGTATGTCTTGAGGGATGTTGGGACAGGAGAATTGAGGTTTATTCATTTAAGGTCCTATTTGAAAGGCAGATCTTTTAAGGTTAGGCAGAGGAAGACAAGCCAGAGAAGGAAGAGAACTGGAGGAGAACACTGTTTTAAATAGAAATCAAAGATTAAGAGCTCTTCCTTCAAGAAAGGAATGACTAATAGTTCAAATGCTGCAGAGTTCAAATGAGCTGAATATGGAAATGGATTTATTACATTCAGCAAATGGCCGGTTATTGGCAGGATTAAGCAGTTTTGCTAAAGTTGAGGATTGCCTGCTTAGCAATTCCACTTGATCTCATGGCTACCTCAAGTCAAAATATTCTAATTGGAACTCCTCGCTTTTCTGATTCTGACACCCTACCACTAAAATCAGTGTTTCCTCTCTTAGGGATGACACTGTCATTTATCCAACTGTCAAACCAGAAACCTGGGGGTCAGGCTGGACATGTGGTTATCCTTCACCCCAGATAGCTAATCAATGACTAAGTCACATTGATTCTATCTCCTTAATATGTCTTCAACATGCCCAGGACTCTATTTCCACTGTCACCCCCTAGAATGCAGTTATAGAGTCTCTCTGCTGGACTCGAGTCCTATAACACTGTCTTAACTGTTCTTTCCCATCTGTCCTCCTCTCTCCTAATTTACTCTCTACTTACGGCCAGAGAGATCCTTTTTTTTTTTTTTCCAGATGGAGTTTCGCTCTTGTCGCCCAGCCTGCAGTGCAATGTCGCAATCTCGGCTCACTGCAACCTTCGCCACCTGAATTCAAGTGATTCTCGTGCCTCAGCCTCCCAAGTAGCTGAGATTACAGGCACATGCCACCACACCTGGCTAATTTTGTATTTTTAGTAGAGACAGGGTTTCACCATATTGGTTAGCCTGGTCTCAAACTCCTGACCTCAAGTGGTCCACCCACCTTGGCCTCCTCAAGTGTTGGGATTGCAGGCATGAGCCACTGCGTCCAGCCAAGAGATCCTTTTAAAAGCAGTGTGATCAGGTCCCACCCCTGCTTAAAGCCCTTTTCCTACCACCCTAAAAGTAAAGAACAAATCCTCAGTGTGGCTCACTGGGTGTCCCACAAACATCATTTTGTACCATTTCCCCCTGAGTCTCTACAGTAAAGTCACACCAGCCCTCTTCCAATTCCTTGAAAACACATTTCCTTCTACTTCAGGGACTTCCCATCCATTAATCATTTAGCCTGGAACATTTTCCCCACTTCCTCTTTGTGTAGTTAATACTTCGGAACTCTTTGCCTATTAGTTTATGCCACATCGTCTGCAGGGAGTCCTCCAATTTCCCAGTCTAGTCTTGTCTTCTTATGCACTCACACAGCTCTGGAGCTTCTTTTCTACTGAGAAGCGAAGGTATTGTCTAATACCTGTTTTCTCTTCTTGAGATCAGGAGCTATGTCACCCGACTCACCTCTGTGGCTCTAGTGCCAGGGTCAAGCAGTGCCTTTTCACTCAATGATTCCTTATGGAATGGACATGTAGCAAGAATGCAGAAATGGAGAGTTCCGTATGTTTTGGTCCCATAAGTTTTCTATAAGTTTGGATTCCAAACGGAAGGAGAACAACTTAATAATAGCAAAAGTAGATTCAAAATAGGAAATAAGTTCAAAATAAAGGTTTTTTTTTTTTTTTTAAATAGATGGGGAAGAGTTGAATCTATTCTAGAGTAAAGGAATTCAAAAGGAAGAGAAGTGAAGTTCTGAGAGAGATGGAGCGAGGGGTAACTGGAGAAGCAGGGAGGGGAGGAAACGTAGAGGTCAGCTGGAAGGTGCAGCCCTGGGAAGGAGGAGAGAGCTGCCTCCTGATGCTCAGGGAAGTGCGTAAGAATTAGGGTCACAATGGATAATTGTGAACATATTATGAAGACATTTGGAAGCAATTAATACTTGGGCTCAGTTTTCTCCTAGAAGTGGGAAGCTGTTATGGATTGAACTGTGTTCCCCAAAAAGATTTGATAAAAGTCTAAACTTCTGGTAACTATGAATGTGACCTAATTTAGACATAGGGTCTTCATAGGTGTAACTTCATAAGGTCATTAAGGTGGGACCTAATCCAATACAACCTATGTCCTTATAAAAAGAGGAAAATGCCATGTGATGACAGAGGCAGGGACTGGAGTCATGCAGTTGGAAGCCAAGGAATGCCAAGGATTTACGGCCACCACCAGGAGCTAGGAAGAGGTGAGACAGGATTCCACGCAGCGTCTCCCAGGGAGCATGCCTGTGGCCATCTTGTTCTCAGACTTCCAGCCTCTAGAACCATGAGAGAATAAAGTTCTGTTGTTTTAAGCCAGCCAGTTTAAGCTACCTTGTTATAGCAGCCCTAAGAATCGAGTATAGATTTATGACCATTTTTTTGAGTGGCATGGAGCATAGTGTTGGCTTGGGGACAGTGACGAAGCTATAGAAAAGCCACTGTGGGAAAAGACAGAGGGAGCTGATTTAAATCTAGCTGAATATTTCCTGAACGTTTAAAGCCATGACAGTGTGATGAAATAAGAAACAGAAATTTAAAAGACCATGTGGAACAATGGAAAACAACCAGGTAAATATCAACGTTAAATTATTAACTTTAGCTATACTGGTTGGGCATGGTGGCTCACGCCTGTAATCCCAGCACTTTGGGAGGCTGAGGTGGGTGGATTACCTGAGGTCAGGAGTTCGAGACCAGCCTGGCCAACAGGATGGAGCCCGTCTCTACTAAAAATACAAAAATTAGCTGGGTGTGGTGGCACATGCCTGTAATCCCAGCTACCAGAGAGGCTGAGGCAGGAGAATTGCTTGAACCCGGGAGGCAGAGGTTGCAGTGAGCCAAGATCATGCCACTGCACTCTGGCCTGGGAGAAGAAGTGAGATTCCGTCTAAAAAAAAAATTTAGCTCTACCCTGTCAGCCAAGTCTAAAAATACATAATGTGGACACTTCTCTTTATTTTTAAGAAAGAAGTATAATGATTCTTAAAAAAAAGCCAAATATTTTCTTGGTGTTGGTTTCTTATTTGAAGAACTGAGAATAACATAGTAGCAACAGATTTCATACAAAATGTAGATTCAACTCTTTTAAGCATCTACTTTGTGTCAGACCTCTATGTTATCTCATTTACTTTAATCATTACTTAATGTAGGTACTTTGTTCTCTTATTAATCTGAGAGCTGAATTTTAAAGATATTACCCAGGCAGCATGAGGATATTGCTGACCCTGAAATAAAGGTCTCTGAACTCCCTTTAATTTCTAATACCTTCAATTCCTCTTTCCACCATATAAGGTTGCTGGAATGTTCCTCAGGTAGGCTTTTCTTAAAGGAATTGCTAAATGCATAACAATAAAATGTAAATTCAGTGAAGATAGGTCTTCAGTGTTTTAAGTCTATGTAGTCCAAGTAAATAGCTTTCTGGAGATCTATTTTGATAAAGAAGACAGTTTAGAATACCTAAAGAGAGGAATGGATAAACCATCTTGCTCAAAAATCGCTTCTCCCTGTTGTATTTTGACAGAATCCATGGAGCAGTCTGTTCAAATTAAATTCTGGCAAAAATCCTAGAGTGCAAATATCTGGCATTATTGCTTGAAAGGAGACTCACATGGTTCAGATATCAGAATGCACTAGGCCAGTTTAACCTTCTATCGAAAGTTGAAAGCCTGACTTGTGTTCTTGCTTGGATGGAGGGTCATCTCACCTCTATGTCCTAATTAAAAATTTATTGAGTAAATAAGTTAATTTAAAAATTCTATATTAGCAATATTAGCTCAGAAATCATACGATGGATGCTATGTTGTGGCTATTTAGAGCAGCATAAATGTTCCTAGCCTTGCTGCTATTGAACATTTCTGATTTCATTGCCTGATCTGAAGGTCAAGGGCATGAACTTGATGGAAAAAAATCCTCCTTTGGGGAATCATTAGAGGAAGTTTGCCCCAGTTCACCACCAGTGATCACAGAGGAGGGGGTACAAATGGTGCACAAAGCATATTTGCCCTTCAGTGACCCTCAAAGCACCCTGTGGCTCCATGTGTCTTTGACCAAGTTTATAGCCTTCCATTGCCCTTTGTGGCTATTGTGAAGCACCCGAGGGAGAAAGATGATCTCAGGTAGCCAGGACCCAAACTGTGCAAAATTGTCAAGATCACAATCAACAGTGCTGATTATTTACATGCAGCACCAACCACATGATCTTTATCTGTGGGATCAGGAACCACATTGACATATATCATCCAGTGCTGCTTTTTGAATCGCAGCTCCTGGGCATTAAGATGGAAAGTAATAGGAACCCCATAGGGCTGTGGATTGTATAGCAACGTATTTTTTTTCCAGAGCTCTGTAAAGTACTGTTGGGTAAGCTTAACATCTGATTAAATCAGAATATCTAATGAATTATTAAAATAAAAAACACCGCATGCAGGCTTCTTGATGACTCTGAAAACTTCTCAGCTACAATATAAAGATCTCCTCCATACTTACAATGCTTTAATAGCCAAAAGCATGCTACCAGCTACTCTTTCACTATAACTCTTTTATAATAGTAATAAATTATATCTGAATTTTAAAAGAAAGAGCTTTGACATTTATTTTACAAATTCATGTAACATTTTTGGTTTCTCTCTCTTCTGTTTTTGGTGCTTATAGGGGAGCATGGATTAATGGGACGGAGGTAGGAGTCTGGGATATTCCACTGATACATTATCCTAAAATGCCAAATATATTTATTTACTCAAATGAAATTCTTGAGATGGAATAAAGAGTAGGCAGGAAAGAATGAAAAAAAGTGAGAATGTGATAAGTTTCTACTATCTGAACCAAATAAAAGGACATGCCCATTTTACAATGGGTACTATGTAAATGAAACAACACAATCATTGTTAATTAACAGTTTTTGCAAACAGCCATGAAAAGATTGAATTCTTTAAACAAGATTGTTGTTATTGAAATCAGTAGAAACTATCATAAAGAAAGCTGAATAACAATTTGGTGAAAACTAGTTAGCTTTTCTGTTAACAATATGAAAAATTTGTAAAAGTGATGTATTTTGTAACCATTTAAGGTAAATTTGTTACATTTTCCACAATGAGAAGTAAGGAAAATCATTAAAGAAAAATATCAAAGGTAGACAAATTTTTTGGTGTAACCTATTGTGAAAAAAATTTAATTCAGAGTACATAGCCCTTTGACCTTTATTTCCCTGACTGGGTTAAAAAAATATGAGCAGGCTAGACTGTCCAGCTGATGACTTGGGGAAGGAATGCTGTTATTTTTAACTAGGCAAATACTTACAGAGTCATCTGTTTTGAACAAAGAAGACTGATAGTCCTGTTCTGCATTTTCCCTGCGTCTGGAGTCTGAACTTGGCTGACTCCAAATTAGGAAGAAACACCCCTGACTTCAATACAACTTTACAATCAGTTAAGAACCTCTGTTGGCTATAATGTTTAAGTTTTCACTTAAATTCTATTATTAAGTCATTGACACATTTTTAAGAACAAATGAAGGAGTAAGACCACAAAGACGTGTCTGATGAAACTCATACTCCAAGTAAATATTTTCAGTAAACCATTAAATGATGTCGGAAATGCCACTTCCAGAAGTCTGAAAATGAACAAACACCTGGCTCTGCAGAAAGAAGTAACTGCCCTGCATTAAGTGTTGGCATTTGGAAGAATGCTGTAAAACAATCAGTTGTTATGAAAGTTTATTGCTCATTTCTGATTGTTTATGTTTCATTTTGAGGATCTATAACTTGAAGCAGTAGGTTCAGCAAAGAGAAAAAAATACTATTTTTTTTTAGATAGTTCATACTTTGAGTCTAAATTTATACAAATACGGGCCACAATTTTTAGCTTAAAATTGTTAGGAAGTCCTATTTAGTTTACTTCTCCAAATTTAGGTCTGCGGAGGCTGGGTTACATTCTGATGAGACTCAGTCTGCTTCTGATTGCCCCTTTTCCTAGGACATGGCCTACCTGGGCTTTAATTCAAAGCGTGGTAAGTTTTTGTTTCCTCCACTCCGAGAGAGACAATAAGAATGTCAGCTCTGCTGATCAGAGACTTTAGACTTAGGTTTTTAAGTTCTTGCCTCATGCAACTTCAGGATTAGTGAAGTCTTGGATGGTAAACTGGCCACGCGTTTGAGGCCCCCAAAGTTTCCGGTCTTATCGTTCCAACCCTGGAGCACCTGCCAATTGTTTGCCATTTTCTCTGCCCCACAGCATAGTTTAACCCCGTTTCTGTCTCCAGCCCTATCCATCTGGAATTGGTAAAAAGCCTGGAAAAAGAGGCTCAGACCTTCAGCTTACGTCTGAGAGGCTCTCTCCTCTCTAGAATTTTAATCCTTGAATTAATTCCCCTTTACTTCTGCAAATCTTGGATGCTTCAAAAAAATGTGAGTGTTGTATTTTATCTAGCTTTCTGGTTGTAGGTACATTGGCCTGCCTGAAAATAGTCTATCCATACAATTGTTTTTCAGTTTCATCTCATTAGGGTTCAAAAAGTCTATAGCTCATCCATGGTCACTTGTCATGGAACAGAGCTAGAGGAGGCAGAATCTAGAAGGAAGAGCTTGGAACTCTGCAGTCGGGCTGGAGTTCTCATTCTAACTCTCCTACTCAATCTGCCAGGACTATGAAGAGTTATCATGCAGTGGTTGGGGGTCCCAACTCTCGTTGGCAGATGGCTGGGGCTCTGTGTTGGTTCCAGAGCTAGTTGTGTGAAATTGCAACATTCACTTAAGCCTCCCTCACCCTCTGTTTCCACATTATAGAATATGAGCAATAATAATACCATCTAGGATTTTTATGAAGATTAAAAAAAAGTAATGAACAGTATTTGTATCAATAAAAGCTAGCTGTTGTTATTCCTAGTTTGAAAAACTTACATAATCTTACTAAGTTGATTTCCTCATGAACAAAAAAATGAATATAATGCCTATCTTACAGGGTGGGTATAAGGATGAGAAGAAAATGAATGTTGGTTTATATGACAGTGTGGTACACTATAGTACTGTAGACGTGGTGGGTATTCAATAATCAATTTACATCTCATCTTACAACTGAGATGTAATAAGAGAGTTTACATTTCAAATTCTGCTGGTTTATTTAATATAGATTCAGATTTTTGAGGTACTGCCCATATCTTATTCCTCTGTACCACAAGTACCTGGCCCAGAGCCTATCATGACAATGCATATTTGTCGAAGTTCATTATTCACTCCAGCTCCCAACACATCTCTTTGTTCAGAGTATCAGCCAAATAAATATTCGTTGAATAGATGAATTATTCAGAATCATAAAACACTTAATAGTTTATTTAGAGATAATATAAATCTTTTTCTCAACCTGATTAAGGAAACTATTTCATTTGGATAGCAACCTACCTGGTTCTGATCAATGTGGTCTGGTGGTTACAGAGGAAGTGGGGCTAAGAATATTTACCTATCCAAGGCAAGGTCTTCACTTTCACTTATCAGTTCAGGTCACTCAATACATTTTCTTATTCTCCCTGATTGTAGGTTGATGCAGCAAGAATGTAAATTTAGGTGATGGAGCAGGATATAGCTGGATTCAGGGAGTAGAAGCAAGATGGCTTTTATACTGAAGGATAAAACACGAAAACAACAGCAATCAAAAACTGTTTTTTAAACTGCAAATACCATACATACTCTCAATCATATTACGTGAGTTTAACATTCAAAAGATAGATACTGCAAAGTACACTTCACCTAACTAGGAAAATCATTGCTAAACCATGATCAGATGCCACTTTAACTGAAAAAATAATAAAATTACATTTAATGAGTTTTTATGATGTTCTTGGTATTGTGCCTTACATTTCCTGAATATTGTCTCAGTTAATCATTGCAGAAATGACAGTGGTTCTGTTGCTGGAAAAGGAGTCCTGATTCAGACTTGAAGAGAAGGTTCTTAGCTCTAGCGCAGGAAGGGATTTAAGATGAGTCACTGGGTGCAGTGAGAAGGGATGGTTTATTGAAAGCTACTCAGATACAGCATAGGGCATTCTTCAAAAAGCAAGAGGAGGAATGCCTCATCTTTAAGGTTTTCTTATATAGGGGTATTATCTATATAAAAGCTCTGCTATGTATACGTGTGGGTGGGCTGACTGCATGATGAAATTTATTATTTTGCTGATTTAAAGAAAACTATCTGATATGGTTTGGCTCTGTGTCCCCACCCAAATCTCACCTTGAATTGTAATAATTCTCACATGTCAAGGGTGGGACCAGGTAGAAATAACTGAATCATGGGGGCAGTGTCCCCCATGCTGTTCTCGTGCTAGTGAGTGAGTTCTCCTGAGTTCTGATGGTTTTATAAGGGGCTCAGCACTCATTCTCTCTCCTGCCACCCTGTGAAGAGGTGCCTTCTGCCATGATTGTAAGTTTCCTGAGGCCTCCCTAGCCATGAGAAACTGTGAATCAATTAAACCTCTTTTCTTTACAAATAACCCAGTCTTGGGTATTTCTTAATAGCAGCATGAGAATGTACTAATACAATATCCTTGGCATTTTAGTGTGTAAGTACATCAAAGCGTAAGTATAATTATCTTGAAAGCATATATTGTTATAGGTACCAGGACACCCGGACTATCCGTTGTTGTGGGAGTATGTCCTTGCGGGTATCTTTATGCCGTTTCCTCAACTCTAAACGTCTTATGACCATTGGTTGTGACTGGCAAGGATGAAGTTATTTTAAAATGGCATCACCCTAGCTCTCACATCCTCCTGTTTCCTTAACATTTCCTTGAGATAGGTCCTATTGATGTCTCATTATATAAATGAAGACAGTGGAATGAGTTTAAGAACTTGCCCACGGTCACACAGACAACATGTGGGGGCAGGTTTTTAAGCCAGAGTGGCTTTCCGCAGGCTTCCTTGACTAGTAGGCACTACTACTGTGATTCTCCCCATCAGAACCAATGTCTTTTTTAAGAAAAGTATCACATAATATCTTCTTTACTACTCTGACATGAAATTCACAGAAAACATAATACTCCCCAATTAAAAAAATAAAAGTCCCTGATTTTAATATAAAGGGGAAATTCAAGGCAGGCATTTTTTATGAAGTAATATGGTTTTCAATAAGTGAATACTTTGACTTGATGACACTGGAAGACATCATGAAGTGGTCAGATGCTTACGCTCATCTGCAGAATCTTCATAAATGTGTCAGCTGGAAAAGCAGAATGGGATAGGTGTGTGGTATCAGGACTCAGATACAGGTGAAAGAACTTTACAAAATGGTTAACAATTTTTGGGAAAGTTTCAAACTAAATAAAGCATAGTTTTACTTCAATTTGTGCTATTGTTTAATTTCTGTAAAATTCAGTTTGCATGAAAATCATGCAAAAGACTTTGTGTTTACATGTAAAACATGAGATAAGTATAAGCAGGCAGTTCATGTAGATGAATGACCAATTGGACATTGGAAAGACATGAGGGAATGGAGAGTCAGCTTCCCAGGGCAGGATGGTTCCACACCTGGTCAGATGCCCAGGATTCTTGGCCCTCACCCATTAATGCCAGGAACACCTTCCAAATCATTGGGAAATCCATAAAATGACCTCCACAAATTTCTAAATTGCCACTAGGGTGGCCTTGCTCCAGGTGAGAACTACTGCTCTATTGAATACTCAAAAGAAACTAGCACTGCAAAGCCAGGGGAAATTACATAGTGCTAGGTGAGTTAATGGAATATGGAACAGAAGTGTAATAGTGCAATTAATTATGGAGTGGTATTTAAGAATGGAAACAGAAATAGAGCCTAGAAAGAATAACATATGAGAAATGAAGAATAAGCACTTTCAGGAAGAATGATTCAAGGAAGACCTCTCTCCCTGCTGCCACAACTGCGTCAAGTTCTCTTTTAATACCCTGTCATAGCAACCTGTGTCTCTGCTTTGATACTCAGGACAATTGTCAGTAAATAGCTAATTGCCTATGGCTCGTTTATATCTGTCTCTTTCACTAACAGATAACTTTCAATATCTGTATTGTTTACTGGGTATTACTAATATATAGAGAGGGTATTTTTTTTTTTTTTTTTTTGAGATGGAGTCTCGCTCTGTCGCCCAGGTTGGAGTGCAGTGGCGCAATCTTGGCTCACTGCAAGCTCCGCCCCCCAGGTTCACGCCATTCTCCTGCCTCAGCCTCTCCGAGTAGCTGGGACTACAGGCGCCCACCACCATGCCCGGCTAATTTTTTTGTATTTTTAATAGAGACGGGGTTTCACCGTGGTCTCGATCTCCTGACCTCGTGATCCGCCCGCCTCGGCCTCCCAAAGTGCTGGGATTACAAGCGTGAGCCACCGCGCCCGGCCTAGAGAGGGTATTTTATGCAGCATTAGGGACTCAATAAATATCTATAGAAAGATTATTTAGTGGCACTTGTTTGAAGGATTTGGAGGAGGATTCTGAGAAGTTTGGTTAATATGGCCTTGATTCTGATTCAAAGACTACTAAGAGTATATATCCTGATTTCCATGCTAGCCGGCTGTTTGAAGGCTGGCCAATTAAACACAGCCTCTGCAGACATTTAGCACTGGTTTTGCAAGCATAACTCTAGTGCCACCTTCTGCCAGGCAGAGAAACATGCTCAGATAATTTCCATTATGAGAATCTGGATTTGATGCTCAAACAGTTCTTTATGCTGTAGAATTTATTAGATAATTTTTAAAATGCTAAAATAATGGGAGGTCTATAAATTCCCATTCAAAAATGCAAATTTTGGGCAATCTATAAATAATGCTGGCTGGAGTAAACAAAATCTCTATTTTCAGCATTTGAAATATGGAGAGTTTTCTTAGAGAAGAGAGAAGATTTAGGACTTTTGTCTTACTGATTCAATGTCATTGTGTATAGGCTTAAAAATTATTACAAAAATGCTCCAATTATTATGAAAACATATGCACAGGTACTTGCTACAGAAAAGCAGCTTTGTGTATAGAATTCTCATTGATGTTATCAAGAATAGCTATTGTGGAGGAAAGAGTTGGAACCCAGGTTCTGAAAATACTTGATCAGAAGTTCTGCAAATCAACAAAACCTTTTGCCTATCATAAAAATAAAACCGATTTTAAAATACATATTCATAGGTAATCAGAAAACCTGCAATGCTCCCTTTCTTTGGTAAGACAATATCTTCTTTTTGCACAGCACTTTTTAATAATCTGTATGCTATTGTACATTATGTGAATAAACAATAATATCTCAAGACACGAATGGTGTTGGATAGTGGTAAGTAACACTGTAATGCAGCAGGTGATTTTGTGTTGCAAGCACGAAGGAACAATTTTCTTCTTTCTTTTTTTTTTTTTTTGAGACAGAGTCTTGCTGTGTTGCCCAGGCTGGAGGGCATTGGAATGATCTCAGCTCACTGCAACCTCTGCCTCCCAGGCTCAAGGGATTCTTGTGGCTCAGCCTCCCAAGTAGCTGGGATTACAGGTGTGCGCCACCAAGCCCAGTTAATTTTTGTATTTTTTGTAGAGATGGGGTTTCACTATATTGGCCAGGCTGGTCTTGAACTCCTGGCCTCAAGTAATCTGCCTGCCTCGGCCTCCCACAGTGCTGGGATTACAGATGTGAGCCACCAGGCCAGCCAGAATAACTTTCAATTTTTACTCTAAACAGAAAGGAAGAGTCTCTTCCAATGGAATAGGGGTCAAAACCCCCTTTTGTTAGCCATAAAATAGCAAAAGCCACCAATGTTTTTCTTAATATTTCACATAGTAAATATTTCAGATTTTGCAGGCCATAAGACCTCTATCACAACTACTCAACTCTGAAGTTGTGGTTTGAAAGCAGCCATAGAGAACTTGTAAACAAGTGAGGATGGCTGTGTTCCAATAAAACTTTACAGAAACAGGGAGTGGGCTGGATTTGGCCTTGGGCTGTAATTGACAACTTCTGACACAGAGCACTGAGTATGCAGCTTCAGAATGGAGAACTGCTCTTACAGGGACAACCGGAAGACTTGCTCCAGAAAGAAATATAGAGCTACAGAACCTGGCATGGAAGTAGAGGGAAGCAGGACTTTCAGGAACAAGACTGCAGTGTGAGAGAGTAAATGAGCAAAGACTAAGACACTACTAGATTCAAAACTGCAAATGACACAGATGAGCAAACATGGAAGGCCGTGCCTGATGAGTCAGCAACAAGCAAAGTGCTAACAGAGAGCTAGTGTTCAAATAAGATGAAACCCTCACACCTCTGTAGGAGTGAGGAATAGAAGGTCTCCTTATTGTTGGTCTCTAGGGTCAGCCTCATGTTCCTGGAGACACTGCCACTGTGCTCTGTCTCCTGTGTGGAGAGATGGGGTTTTACCATGTTGGCCAGGCTGGTCTTAAACTCCTGACCTCAAATGACCCACCCACCTCGGCCTCTCAAAGTGTTGGGACTACAGGTGAGCCACCGTGCCTGGCCGAAACTTTCTTGAAAAATATAGGCAGTTAAGCTTAGATTACTTTACTTAAAATTAATTTCTTTCCTTTCATAAATTTTTAAAGCTCATGAGACAAACATAATAAATTTCTGCTAAATAACTGTCTTAAGCCAAAATGGGATTTAATTTCCTAAAGGTAGGCTGTGTAGACTTAATTTAAATACAAGCTGTAAATTAATTTTAATTAATGTTTTCAACTTGAACATCGATGATGTTGAATAGTAAAGCTCATAATGCCATAACCCAAACAATATGAATAAAATATAGTCTAGGACAGTTTTAGTCAGGATTTTGAAGAAATAATTTGTTACTGATTGACATGATCAGGCTTAAATATAGTTACAAAATTATTACAAACACATAGAGTTACTATGTGTTTATATTATACACATGTTGGTTTTGTGGTTTCTTTTACAGGTCTATATATGCACAAAGCATTATTTTTGAAAGCAAATCAAAAATATTATTTTTGTATAAATTATTATACGCATGTTGGTTTTGTGGTTTCTTTTATAGGTCTATATATGCACAAAGCATTATTTTTGAAAGCAAAAGCAAAGAATGATATGTACCCCTTTAATATGATACTTGTAAAAATGTGATACCTATGCTTGAGTTTTTTGCTGCATAATCAATTCACTGTTGAGATAAGCATACAAATTTCGTTTTTGAATGAAACGAGATTATTTTTATCCTTGCTCTTGACATTTGTTTTCTTTTTGTATTAGCCTGCTCTTGCATTACTGTAAAGAAATACCTGAAGTTGGGTAATTTATAAAGAAAAGAGGTTTAATTGTCTCACAGTTGTGCAGGCTGTACAAGCATGGCTCCAGCGTCTACTTCTGGTGAGGGCCCCAGGAAGCTTCCAATCATGAAAGAAGGCAAAGGGGAAGCAGACAGCTCACATGGCCAGAGCAGGAGCAAAAGAGAGAGGGGGGAGGAGCCACACTTTTAAACAACCAGATTTCAGGAGAACTCATTCACTGTGGTAAAGACAGCACTGAGCCATTCATGAAGGATCCACCCCCATGACACCACTTACCAGACCTCACCTCCAACATTGGGGATAATATTTCCGCATGGGATGTGGGGAGAACAGACATCCAAACCATGTCACCTTTCTTTCATTCTCTCCCTTCTTCCCTTCCTTCCTTTCTTTCCTCCCACCCTCCTTCCCTCTCTCTCGCCTGTCTGCCTGCCTGCCTCCCTCCCTCCCTCCCCTCCCTTCCTCCCCTCCCTCCCTCCTCCCCCCTCTCCTCCCTTCCTCCCTCCCTCCTCCCCCCTGCCCTCTTTTCCTCCCTCCCTCCCTTCCTTCCCTCCCTCCCTCCTCCCCCTCTCTCTTCCCTTCCTCCCTCCCTTCCTTCCCTCCCTCCTGCCCCTCTCTCCTCCCTCCCCCTTTTCTTTCTTTCTCTTCTTTCTTTCTTTTTTCCTTCCTTCCTTCCTCCCTCCCTTCCTTCCTTCCTTCCTTTTCTTTTTTGCTCTTTTCTTTCTTTTCCTATTTCTTTCTTTTCCCCTTCCTTCCTTCCTTTCTTCCTTCCTTTCTCCTTCCTTCCTTCCTTTCTTTCTTTTATCTTTCTTTCTCTCTTTCTTTCTTTTCTTTCTTTCTTTCTTTCTTTCTTTCTTTCTTTCTTTCTTTCTTTCTTTCTTTCTTTCTTTCTTTCTTCTTTCTCTTTCTTTCTCCCTCCTTCCTTCCTTCCTTTCTCCCTTCTTTCCTTCCTTCCTCCCTTCTTTCCTTCCTTCCTTCCTTCCTTCCTTCCTTCCTTCCTTCCTTCCTTCCTTCCTTCTTTCTTTCCTTCCTTTTTTCCTATTGTGTCACTTATTTCAACCAGAAAGTGAAATGACTCAGAAGACTGTAATTCTTTGTTGTTAACCTTATGCAAACTCTCCCTATAGGTATGTCTAGAATCGACATTTTCTACCTCTCATTTTCAAACATCACCACATTGGATTGTCAGTCATGTTTACAAAACAAGAGCTAATAAAATAGAAAACATAAGATCATAATAAACAAACAAACAAATCAATAAATAAGAAAGGAGCCAAGACTACAAAAACATCCAGTGCAATTTACCTACACAATCCATGCAAAATTTACAATAACTGCAAATTAACAAGCTGAGTTGCGGTGCATAGGAACTCCTTTTTCAGAATACAAACTTCCCTCTGATTTTACTTTGCACTAGTGGAGTTAATTTTTTCTTCCCTAGGTCACTTGGTATGTGTAAGGGGTTGTTGAATGTAATTCTGAAGAATCTTCTGCTATGTGCAACTCTGTGCTCAATAATTATTAATGGCCACCTGTAATTCACATAGAAAATTAAAAGAGAACCCAATCAAATGAAATGGTCTTACTCTATACTGCTAGATGGGCTGAAAGACTTCTAACAAAACTTCTAACAGGGCTGCTTGGTCATCATCCATTACTATAAGTGTTAGAATTCCATGGCATGTAAAATTTAAAAATCAATGTTTACTTTTCTCATTTATGTCTCTTGTAGAATCCCTAGCAACATGTTATAGACTCCTGGGATTCTGTAGAACCCCAGTGAAGAAACTCTGACAAGTGATGAAGAATACACCAAGATGAGGTGGGTAGATTGTGCTGGCAGGTAATGAGGGTTGCTATGGACAACTATGTCAAAAATAAATCATGAAGAAAAAAGTGGCAAGTGATGGAGAGTGAGCACATCATATCTCTTTTTATACAAATGGCATTGCATTTGGAGGCAGAAATACATCTTGCTTTTGCAGTTGAGGATTGTATTGAATACATGGTTATAATGATACATTTGAGTGCCATGCTTATGTCCACTCTTTCCTGAAATCCCACTAAATGACAGTAAAGGAATAAAGAACATCAAAAGGAATGAAAGAGGTTATAACACCAAATGATAATTGGCAACAAGGCCGGGTGCAGTGGTTCATGCCTGTAATCCCAGCACTTTGGGAGGCCAAGGCAGGCAGATCACGAGGTCAGGAAATCGAGACCATCCTGGCCAACATGGCGAAACTCCGTCTCTACTAAAAATACAAAAATTAGCCGGGCGTGGTCATGCGTGCCTGTAGTCCCAGCTACTCAGGAGGCTGAGGCAGGAGGATCGCTTGAACCCAGGAGGCAGAGGCTGCAGTGAACCGAGATCATGCCACTGCACTCTAGCCTGGGCGACAGAGCAAGACTCTGTCTAAAAAAAAAAAAAGAAAGGAAGAAAGAAAATTGGCAATGAAAATTTGAAAGACAGAATTCTGGCTGGCTCTGGAAGTCTTCTTATGCTCTGCTGGCTTAGCAGGACACAGGAAGACGAAACCTGATGACATGCAAAGGGAGAAGTCAACAAGAAAAACAGTGACTAACACTGCACATTCCCAGAAACTGGAGGCAGCAGATATCTCCGAAGAAAGGTGAGAGTGAGGCTGAAATTAAAGGATGGGCTAAAAATATGTATAAAGAGCTGTGTGTTATTTGGCTGTTACTATATAACAAACCACTCAAAATGTAGTATCTTAAAATAACAAGCACTTATCTAGCTCACAAATATTCTGGTCACCAGTGGGCTGGATGTGAGGTCATCTGCCATGTTGGGTGAGTGGCCTTGTTGATCGTGGCTTGGCTTTCTCACATCTTTGGGGCTTTGGCTGGTGCATTTAGGCTGACTCAGCTCTGGTCTGTGTGGTCTCTGTCTGGTCCTCCAACAGGCTTATTCATTAGGCAGAGGAAGGTCCCAAGAGAATGGGTAGAAGCTTAAACTACTTCTTGATGACTAGGCTCTAACTGGTATCTAATTCAGTCATTTTCCCCCTACATTCTAGTGGTCAAAGCAAGTCATAAGACCAGCTCAGATTCAAGGGTTGGGGAAATAACTCTATATCTTCATGAAAAGAGTTACAAAATCATATTGCAAAGGGTATGGATACAGAGAGGAGAGAAGTATTAATATTTTTGTTATCAATTGTAAGGAAGCCCTCAGATTATTTTTTCTTCCCTTCCTTCATAATTAGACCTGGACACAATTGACATTTGAAAAAGTATTCAAAGAACAAGAATAATAATGAGAAATTAATGTAATACAAATTTTAAACCTTTAATAACAAATTTGCTAATAAAGTTGAAAAAATCCATTGTATTTTTTTTTTCTGTTGCTGGATAACAAATTGCCACAAGTCTACTGGCCTAAACAACACACATTTTTATCTTTTTATCTTTTATCTTTTTTTTTTGAAACAGGGTCTCACTGTCACCCAGGCTAGAGTGCAGTGGTACAATCATGGCTCACTGCAGCCGTGACCTCCCTGGGCTCAGGTGATCCTCCAGCCTCAGACTCCTGGGTAGCTGGGACAACAGGCTCGTGCATGACATTTTATCTTAGTTTCTGTGTGATAACAGTTCAGGCATAGCTCAGCAAGGCTATCTGCTTGCAGGTCACCCAAGGCTACAATTTAGTTTCCCAATGGGGCTGCAGTCTCATCAGAGACTGAACTTGGGAAAGAGCTGATTCCAAGCACATTTAAGTTGTTGGCAAAACGATTTCCTTATCGTTGTGTGGCTGTGGGCCCCTTCTTTTTAGCTGGCTGTCAGCTGCAGGCTGCGTTCAGGTCCTAGAGGCTGCCTACACTACCTAGAGACCACTTACTGTTGCTTGCTAAATGAGCTTCTTCAGTGTGGCTGCTCACTTTATCAAGCCACCAAGGACAATCTCCCTTTCAAGTTAGCTAAGACAGAGTCTTATAGAACATAACGTAGTGACACTCCGTCAACATTGCAATGTAATATAACTTAATTAGGGATGAGAGCTAGACTCTTATCTTCTGTTGAAGGAAGATAATATCAAGAAATAAGTCGAACATATTATTTGGAGATATGGGGGTATTTTAAGGTTCTCCAGAGAAAGAGCCAATAGGGTGTGTGTGTGTGTGTGTGTGTGTGTGTGTGTATGTGTGTGTGTGTGTGTGTGTATGAAGAGACTGATTATAAGGAATTGGCTCACACAGTTATGGAGGCTGAAAAGTCCCCAAATCTGCAATTAGTAAGCTGGAGACTCAGGAGAGTCGATGATATAGTTCCAGTCTGAGTCCAAAGTCCTAAGAACCTGGAGAGCTTATGGTATAAGTTCCAGTCCTAGTGATGGCAGGCTGGAGACTCAAGAAGATCCAAGGTCAGCTTGGGTCTAAAGGCAAGAAAAGACCAAAGTCCCAGCTCAGGCAGTTAAGAGGAAGGACTCTTCTTTTATTCAGCCTTTTTGTTCTATTCATTGAGATATAATCCACAAGCCACATTATTTACCAATTTAAAGTATATAATACAATGGCTTTTAGTATAGTCATAGAGTTGTGCAAATATCACCTCAGTCTAATTTTAGGACATTTTCAGTGTCTTACAAGTAAACTTTATAGCCATTAGTAGTCACTATTTGACTTTTCTTTATTTTTTCCGTTTTAATTCTTTTTAAACCTGCCCCCAACCCCACTATTTGACTTTTAGAAAATTGTTTTTAAATTAAAAACATTTTAATTGTCATGAAATACACAAAACATAAAATTTACCTTATGGTTTGGTTTGAATATTTGTGTCTCCTCTAAAATTCATACTGAAATGTAATCACCAATATGATAGTATTACAAGGTGGCGGGCTTTTAGTAGGTGATTAAATCATGAGGGTAGAGCCCATATGGATGGGATTAGAGCTTTCATAAAACAACTTGAGGGAGTGAGTTTGCTCTCTTTTGTTCTTTCGCCATGTGAGGATGCAGCCTTTGTCCCTTCTGGAGGAAGCAACATTCAAGGTGCCATCTTGGAAGTAGAGACCAGGTCTTCACCAGGCACCAAACCTGCTGGTGCTTTGAGCTTGGTCTTCTCAGCTTCTAGAACTGTGAGAAATAAATTTCTGTTCTTATGGGTTACCCACTCTCAGTTATTTTGTTATACCAGCACAAGCAGACTAAGACAGACACCATCTTGACTATTTTTAAGTGTCCAGTAGTGCTAAGTATTTTCACACTGTTATCTAATCAATCTCTAGAACTTTTTCATTTTGCAAAACTGAAACTCTAGATCTATCAAACAGCTCTTCATTTCCCCCTCCAGCCCTGTCAACCATCATTCTAATTCCTGTTTCTATGAATTTGACTACTCTAGATGCTTCATATAAGTGGAGTTATACAGTATTTTTTTTTTTCTTTGAGATGGAGTTTCGCTCTTGTTATCCAGGCTGGAATGCAATGGCATGATCTTGGCTCACTGCAACCTCCACCTCCTGGGTTCAAGCGATTCTCCTGCCTCAGCCTCCTGTGTAGCTGGGATTACAGGCATCTGCCACCATGCCTGGCTAATTTTTGTAGGTTTTTTTTTTTTTTTTTTTTTTTTAAGTGGAGACGGGGTTTTGCCATGTTGGCCAGGCTGGTCTCGATCTCCTGACCTCAGGCGATCCGCCTGCCTCGGCCTCCCAAAGTGCTGGGATTACAGGCATAAGCCACCGCCCCCAGCCCAATACAGTATTTTTTTGTGACTGGCCTATTTCACTTAATATACTGTCCTCAAGATTCACCCATGTTGTAATATGTGTCAGAATTTACTTCTTAAAGGCTGAATAATATTTCACTGTATGTACATACCACATTCTGTGTATGTATCCATCTGTTCATGAACATTTGCATTGCTTCCATCACTTAGCTTTTGTGAATAATGCTATGAGCATGGGTATACAAATATCTCTTTGAGCCCTTGCTTTCATTTCTTTTAAATATATGGCCAAAGTGGAATCATTAGACCATATAGTAATCCTAGTTTTAATTTTTTGAAAAACTGCCACACTGTTTGCCAAAGTGCTGTACTATTTTACATTTCCATCAATAGTACACAAAGTTTCCAATTTCTCCAGATTCTCCCTAACACTTGTTATTTTCCTTTATAAAAATAGTAGATATCTTAATGAATGTGAGATGATATCTCATCGTGGTTTTTATTTATATTGTTTTAATGATTAGTGATGTTGAACATCTTTTCATATACTTGGTATATTTTATTTGAAGAAATGTCGATTCAAATTCTTTGCCCATTTTTAAATTGAATTATTTATTTCTTGTTGTTGAGTTGTAGAAGTTCTTTACATATTCTGGATATTAATGTCTTATCAGATATATGATTTGCAAATATTGTCTACCATTTTGGAGATTGCCATTTAATTCCATTTATTGTGTTCTTTGATGCACAGAAGTTTTTCATTTTGATGTGTTCAACTTATCTATTTTTCTTTTGTCTTTGTTTTTGGTGTCATATCCAAGAAACCATTGCCAAATCCAATGTCGTGAAGACCACCCTATGCTTTCTTCTAAGAGTTTTATAGTTTTAGGTCTTATGTTTAGGTGTTAGATAAATTTTAAGTTAATTTTTGTATTCGTGTAAGGCAAGAGTCCAACTTCATTCTTTTACAGGTACTATTTGATTTTTAAAAATATGTATATATATTACTTTGATAGAAATGAAAAATCGCACACTTTAAAAGGGAAAGAAATATAAGCAATGTATTTTTTGTGTGTACACAAATGTGCTAGGATTTGAAACTCCAGTTCATTTTATGTGACTTCTTGTTTCATAGTCCTTAGATTATTGTGGAGCTGGTGGTAGTAAAGCTTTAAGTAAAGTATTCAATGTCTGATGACCTTATCTTAAATATTTTATTTAACATTTAAAAAATGAGGATCTAAAACTTTTCTGTTTTGGGTATAAAGGCTTTTAAAAAAAATCCCAAACTGCTCCCTACACCTTACTCTCATAATGTTTCTGAATTTTTTTAGGCCCTTGATATTGTAATTTCATCACTGCGAAAATAAACAAATGAACAAAAATAGATTTTAAAATTTGCTCTAGCTGGGCATGGTGGTTCACGGCCGTAATCTCAGTACGTTGGGAGGCTGAAGTGGGAGGATGGCTTGAGACCAGTTCAAGATCAGCCTGAGCAACATAAGGAGACCCTGTCTCCACACGCGCACACACAATTTGAAAAATTAGCCAGGTATGAGGGTGCACACACGTAGTCTTAGCTACTCAGGAGGCTGAGGTGGTAGGATTGCTTGAGCTCAGGAGTTCAAGGCTGCAGTGAGCTATGATTATGCCACTGCACTCCAGTCTGGGCAATCGAGTGAGACACTGACTCTTTAAAAAAATACTTTAAATTATACTAAATGGGAATAAAATATTATTTGCTAATTAATAAAACCTAACAAGTTATTTTACAAATTATTAATAGTTTTTTCTCTATATAATTATAATTCTCAAATAGGTGGGTGGGAGGAAGAACTGGGAAAAAGAAGGAGGAAGAAAGTGGGAGGGAATTAAATGTCTTACATACAGAAATCACTATTTCCTATCCTTTCAAGAAGGATTGAGTTATTTTTCCTAAATGATTTTCCAGAAAGGATATCTTAAATATTTTAAAAAATTTGTTGCAAAAGGAGCTCTGATTTTTCTGAATGTAATTTCTCTTTAAAAAGCCAGTGAAATGTGTTTTAGGCCAAAGGAAAAGAAAATTGTTGCTGTTTCCACAATGTTGGTGGCAGAACTCAGGAGACTGCATATAAATCTTTTCTTTAATGCAAAATTTTATTGCAAAGCTTTATGCCTAAAATCTAGACAATTACACTCCAGGATTTCTACTAATGAATACCACATGTTAGACTCAATAACTTCAGCTGCGGGGTAGAGAATACTGTGTTAAAGCTATTCAGATAATAAATAGCTATCTAGGTCCATTTCAGCTGGAGCAAGTCAACTGTATTGAATGTGAGTGAAACATTAATTCTTTATAAGAACATACCCAGTTGGCAGACACTTTGACATGTAATATACATTAGTTCACCATTCTGCCCCCATGGAATCATTTTATCCTTTGCTCGAGTCTGCACTTATGTGCATGCCTATCTCCAATCTCCTGAATCTGTCTTTGGGGTATCACTTACATGTACTTACAAAACATACATTTTTAAGCAGCCACATGAATGAGAATGGTTCTAGTTTTTTGAAAGTGTTAGTTTGTCGTTATTTCTGTTTGTTCTGCAAATATCATATGGCTTCTTCCTCCCTCTGGGACCACGCCTGAGTTCACCTTCTCTGTCCTTGGGACTTTGATAACAATCCCCACCTTCTTCTTTTCTAAAGTCTTATAAAAACAAAGGAAAGAGAATATTACATGTTTGTATTGGACACAGAGGGCACCTGGGGCTTGTTCTGGGGCTCTGGAATTTAAAAAAAAAATCAAGAAATGAAAATGGAGAGGCTGATCTTTCTCAGAGAGGGCTGCCACGCTATAGCGGTTATTCTCATGGGACAAAGTCTTGCTTTTGAAAGCCAACCTTGGGAAGCAGCAACAGGAAATGCAGAAAGGAATAAATCTGTCAGACTCATTTTCCTTTCTGTTTTACAGTGGAGTTGTTTTTGTTTTCTTCCCCCTCCTCTTGGATGGAAGCCAAATTTCCTTGTGACTGGTATGAATCCCTTAACCAGAAACAGTGAGTGGCTGAGGTGGGGGGCAGAATGCAATGCTTTCCAGGTCCTGGCAGAGACACGTAACTTTCTCTAACTGCAATGATGAGGGAACTTTCAGACTTTCATAATGTAGTTACCTCTTTATATAGCATTTCTATCATTTTTTTAAATCATGTTATTGTAAATGAATTTCATTTTGTTTCAATTTTGAAATACATACAAACATATATATGTGCACACACATACAAACACACACACAGAATAGTCTTTGTGCCTCCAAGGATCTCTTGAGGCTGCCTGCTCCGGAGGGACAGGAGAGGTCAAGTGAAGGTTCAGCCCACTCATTCTTATTCCCTCCCCTTCAGAACAATGCCAGAGGTTACTTGTTTTGTTTGTTTATGCTTCTGCATGACATTTTAAAGGACGGTAGATTCCAAGTCATGTCTCCTTCCCTGTTTGAAAACCTTTATGCTACACCAAGCTTAGCAATAATTCAGGTAGCAGATCCTTGCCTTTCACAGAATGAGTCTTTGCTTTGACGCTTCTCTCCTTTGTCAGGAGGCCTGTGGTCATTTGAAATTTTGCTGAAACACAAATTTGAATTTCAAGTACTGGGAGCCTCCTTGGGATCTAGTGAGAGAACCTACTTTAAAATATAGATTCTGTATCTCATCTTGGCTTTGTTTTTTATGATAACCTAGGCAGGTCTTGCCTTCAGGTCAGGGGTTGGTAAATTTTTTCTATAAAGGGCCAGATAGTATTAATAAATAATTTAGACTTTACAGGCCTCATAGTAACTCTATTGAATATTCTTTTTATTCTTCTTTTTTTTTTGCAACTCTTAAAAAATGTAAAAGTTATTCTTCTCTGGAGGGAGGGTTTTAAAGAACAGTCCGGAGGGGCCATATTTGGCTCATGGTCATAGTTTGTCAGCTCTGTTTTAGGTAATACTATCCTTACTTTAAGATTAATCATCATTGCTCAGAGAAGGGAAGTAATTAATCCAGGTAACACAGCTTACAGTGACGCAAACCTTGGCTTGTTTGATACCAAGTTTATTTGTCTTCCACTATAACATATATTATAATCAATTTCTTAAAGGATTTCCTTCCACATTTCTCAGAAAAGTAGAGACATCAGATTTTTTTTTCATTATCATTTTCCTTGAACCTGTTACTACAAGAAACACATTCAAAGGAATGGCCTCATTTCTCAGAAACATGATTAAAAACGAATGTGAAACAGAATATAGAACCTACGTTAGGTACCAAAATTTTTGTCTTGAATTGTCAGCCAACGAAGATGATTCTAACAAATGTGGCTTGGAATAAAGTCACTTTTAAGTAAATTGCATTCAGTCAACATTAAAAAAAAATTTTTAAAAGCACATTCAACAATATTAAACAAAAATTCCCAAGAAGCAGGTTAAGGAAGAAGCATGACATGATATCTGGGGTGCCTCCCTGAAACACTAGACTCCAATCTGAGCTTAGGAGTTTTTATAGCCCACTTGTTTCCAGCGCATAAGATGAGGAAACTGAGGCTGTTTCCTGAACCTACTTATTTGTTCTGTTCTCTGTAAGCGGGAGACAGTATTGCTTAGTGGTTCAAAGCCTGCCTGACCAGGGCTTGCTTCCTGGGTCTATATTATGTAACAGTTGTGTATCATTGGGCAAATTACTTAAACATCTATGCATTCTCCTATGTAAACTGGGACAAGAGTAGTGTATGCCTCATATACTATGTAGATGAAATGAGATGATGTATGAAAAGCACTTGGCAGTAAGTGCAAAAGTGTCAGCCATTATCACTATGGTGGTTAACATCTCTTCTTCCCAACGAGTACACAGGAAGGCCTTGTAGGCTAGGGTGCTTCAGATAGGCTGTTTAGCTGCATTGTCTGCTTGACTTCCAAATATAGTTTCACTTTTTATTATTACTTTTTGTTATTGTTTTTGGATTGTCCTAACCTCCGTGTTCTGTGGTCTCAAGACCATAACGATCTCTATGCCCAGTCCCAGTTCCTGCCCTTCCAGAGGGGAGGGGAATTCAAACAAGAATAGTACACAAATGACACAACTGAGAACATGTAGCCAGGCTGTGCTAGCCAGCAGAGAGTGGCATAATGGGTATAGGAAGTGGGAAGAGTGTTCTAGAAATAATGTATGTGATGAATTGAAGCTGGGTGAAATGGTAAGACTGGAACTGAGAGGCCGTTTTAACAATTTAGATTCTAGAGCAGAGTTTCTCCAACTTGCCAAGTCATAAGCACCACCTGAGGTGCTTATTGAATGTACGGCTTCCTAGGCTGTTGTATAGAGACCTATTGAATAGAACTAGGAAGGAAAAGCCTGGAATCTCTAGTTTGAGCAAGTTTCTCAGGTGACTGTTAAGATTACAAGCTTTGGAAATACTATACCAAAGCAAACGGTAATGTAATCAGACTGAGACACAAGGATGAAAACTGCTCCCATTAACTTTTAGTCATAACAGCTGCTACTTCAGTGGCCTTCAGGTGAAGCAGTTGCTAGGAGACCATTGTGGTATCTGGAAGCTTTGGGATCCTGTATGAGGTATTTCTGCGCTTCTGCTCTTTGGATAGATAGAATCTCTTTCTGTGTATTTGTAATACTGTGGTTTTAATCAGTTGCTTTTGTACATTAGAATCACATGGGAAACTTAAAGAACACTGATTCTTCAACTCCATTCCGCACCAATTAAAGTGGAACCTTTTCAGTTAGATTCTTGATTTTTTTTAAGTTCCCCAGTCATTCCAATGTGTGGCCAGGACTGCGCATAACTGTACCCAGCACTTTGTGCATATTTCTTGTATTTCAGTTATTATTTTTAAAATGAACTCTATTAAGATATTTTACATGCAATTGGTTCTAGTTGTTTTTACACTCTAACAATTGGTCAGGATTTCAAAACATGTGCTCCTGGTTCACATTAGCTCGGAGGTGGGAGTAACTGTGAGAATAAATGGTGCTTGTTCTTCCCTCCCTCTATCGTGATTATACAACCCAGGATTAGGATAGTGGCTTTAGAAGTGTTTTCAAAACAGAAAAGCCCTCTCTTGAGAAAATCACTGGAAGTGAGATTCTGGATATTCCTCCATCCTCTGGGTCCTCACAAGGCCACTGAGGCACTGTAGGAGAACCTCAGGCATCGCAGGAGGGAGCTTTCAGACGTGGCCAGAATCTTCCTCTGTGAAAAGTAGAAGGCTCTAGGGCATAACACCCCCTGTATTTTGCCTACCAAGGGGATCTGGCCAGGCCTCTGGGACAGTCCTTGAGTAATGAAGTACCGGTCACCTCTGTTCTGTGTTCTGTTGTCCACTTTATGGCCCCAAGAAGCCCTCTGAGGGATTCAGGTTTGTTAAGCAATGACTAAAGATGTCACAACAGTTAAACCATTAGGGTTTTTATGAAAAAATGGGCCCTCAAATGGTGATGTCACTTAAAAATAATATAACACTTGAAATATCTAGATGGCTGGAGACTATACTTTTTCCTCCTGATATATTGATTTTTTAAAATCTTTAACTTTACCCATTGGGACTGACTTACTGATTTTCTAGGACACTGGGTACTTTGTAGCAAAGAGTATAATCGTACTGAAAGGTTGGGTGGCACTTATAATCATGTCCTTTGGAAGGCTGGAAATATTAACACCAAATCCACTTTAACTGAAGAAACAGGAGCCACTGGGTTAGGAAAACTAATGTCAAAGAGGTTAATACTGCCTCACCCAGCAGATTCACACACAGGCCTGCCTGCTTAATGGACCAGGGTTAGCAACTGTCACATTGAGAGAAAGCAGAAACAACATGTACGTTTTAACATGAATGTTTTGGTCATAAAACTTATAGCTGAGGCAACTTTCTGTTAACTGTGATTAATATTGTAGCTTCTCTTTGTCCTTTCTACCAAAATGGTCTCCATCGTGAGTTAATGATTTTCTGTCAATAATTTTCCTTTACAATGATCTTGTTTTAGCTGTGAGTTGTAGTTACTTTAACATCCTTTATGCCCCAGAAAGTATACTTTCTGGGGTGATGAGGCAACTGTTTTTGTTTACATTGAATTTCCGGAAAAGCTAGAACATGTCAAAATTGAGATATGGAAAACAGATTATAGGTTTCAGATGTTGAATCAGGCAGCCGATCTTCTCTCGTAAACCCAATGCAAAGTGTATTCTGATTTCATTTTTAACTCTTTCTCACACTTTCTATATCCCCAACATTTTTGCAAATAGAAATTCAAAAGGTAGTATTTATTTCATAATAGAAGGTTTTCAGCATAATCAGTCCCAACATGGCAATGTACTCTCTCCCTCCTTATCTCTGGCATACAGGCCTGCCTTTGCTTTACATTCAGTAAAAATATTGATAATGATTACAGCTGTGCTTATGTGCCCAGTCCTACTTTAAACTCTTTGCATATGGAGTTCTTAGTTTCTATAATGAATAATACTTTAAATACCTGAAAATGATTGTATCCATTTGTCCCTTAAATCTTATTCATTTTTAACCTTTAAATTCTAGTCTAGGCTAAACTACAAGGCTTACTGTTCCAGGTAAGAAAAATGTCATACTATACAGAACAATGAGGTAACAGTATATTTCCTCACTGTTTTAGGTGGAGTGGGGGGAGGGTCTTGAAAGTTGGGCTTTTTGGAGAGAAATGGGATTTAGAAAGCCCCAAGACCCAACTTTTGGTATCAAGAGTCAGGTCTAGTTGAATAAAGTAGTCCTAAAGTCATGATTGGCTCTAATAGCTGAGCAGTGAGTGTAATGCCCCTGGAAGAAGTGAAGATGATACTAGGAAGTGCAAGGTAGGGAGGAAGAGGAGTAGAAAGCCTGTGCCTTTATATATGGTGGTCAGACTAGGAGGAGAGGGAAGGAAGGAAGGAGGCAGGGAAATGGTCAGATCCAAGCATATCATGGCTTCCCTGCAAACATCCCAGGATGGTTTTGTGTGTGTGTGTGTGTGTGTGTGTATGTGTGCAAGTGTGTGTGTGTATGTGTGCAAGTGTGTGTAAACACTACAGAGATCGGAGCCAAAGGCCAAACACAAAGAGGTTTTTGTCTCTTTTTGCATTTGGCACTCCAAGAGCAGAGCAACCACCCCCTGGTGAAATTCAGGGTGTAACTTGGTTAAGCAGGGGAAGAGCCTGAGTTTAGCCCCTCCTTGGAGACTCCTTGACCTCCTTGACATGGGGCAAAAGGCATCTGGATGTCTCTGCTTGTCCTGGGGAGGGTGAGGAAGGCTGGGAATCTTACCAAGGTCATAGATGCAATGAGGGTAAAATGATGTTGGAACCAAAGGGTGCTGGGAGGACCATTTGGACTGGGAATCAAAGCCTGATCTTGGGGGTAATATTCAGCTGAGGAAAAATCTGGGGCTGGTGTTGTGAAACCAGTAGGAAGGACCTCAGGACTCCAAGGAGATGAAGAGAGAATGGATGTCAGCTGTGGATGTCAGCAGGGTAAGTCTGACCAGGTTCATAATATACACCCTTCCCTTGAGGCCAGCAAGGACCTGGGGAACGCCCCAAGGTCTCCAGGAAGGGCCAAGTTTTCTTCCCCCCATCTCAAGAGGCCACTTCACAGAGGAGAAGGGGCAGGGAAGGAAATTCTGAAAGACTGAGCTTTTCCCTGAAAAGAGCTTTAGCAAACTGGAAACAGACTGCTTAATGAGAAGTGACTGGCTGCTATTTCTCAGCAGGTTTAAAGTTTTCCTCTATCCACAAGGAAAATCCCTAGATAAGAGAAAAATAAAGACACTATATGTTCTGTGTCTATCTTAGTGTCGTGTGACTAAGTCGTGGCCCACTACAATTTTCTAATACAATAGAACAAGCAGAAGAAACAACCGTAGAAATTTGTTTCAAGGACAGATACAGGTCGATATTACTCAATATTGATGATTTAGACCGTCAAAAAAGGTTGGAACTTCTTCAGATGCTATATTTGTGTCTTTCAATTTATACATTCATTTTAGAGGTTGTTATAGATGTTAAGACATGGAATATATTACCCAGCTCCTTCCTTTTGTGCCTCCTAATACTTCTGCAAGTGTTCTACATCTTTGTCCCTTGCCCAGAGAGAGGTATGTCATTAAGCATGGGAAACAGGCTTTCCACTGCAGTGACCACATTGTGGGGCCTCACAGGAAAAAGTTCCTTTTGAACACACTTAATAAATGACTCTGTGAGGCAGGACATCAGGAAAGATCCCACATATGTAACAGCAGATGATAAATTCTGGTAATTTACATCCATAGGTCACTCTGAGGACATTTCTAATTTATGACTTCGAACTGAGAAAAATCTAACTCAGTTCAGAATCTCACTAAGGCAGAAGCGAAGTAGCGCTCATGTCTGCCATCTGGCGAAAGTGAGCGGTAAATACAACTGTCTTCAGGACTGAATGCAATTACCTTGTCACTTTGTAAATATTCTTCCTGTGCCTTCTGTTAATATTCTCAAATTCATAGAAAAACAATTATTTGAATTCTAAGTTCTGTGATGTAAGAATTTCCCACGTACATTTTATTTTGCAGTCAGACTGTTTTCTAAATTCATGTTTACTAATAGGCCCTTGAAAACAGGAGGGGCTGAAGTTTTTAAAACAAGGAGCAGAAAAAAATAAGAATGATTTTCTCATGCTGATATTTTCCTCTTGACAATTAACTTCTCTTTTGATTGAAACATTGTGGGAGTGAAGGAAGAAGCAAAATGAAAGAAGCAGAAATATTTCTGGGAGGTGAGAATCAGGTTTGGGTGTACAGCACAACAGAATTCAGGCTCACGTCCGGAAACCCCTGTTCTGGTTCTCCAGGGACTGAGGGGCTTCCCAGGATGTGGGATTTTTGGTGCTAAACCGGGGAAAGTCCTGGGCAAACCAAGATGAGCTGGCCATCCTAAGTCAGAGTCTCAAACAAGGTACGCTTATAGAACCATTTGGTTTCAAACTGAGAAGGCACAAGAGCAGAGGATATATGCAGATATTTTCTACTTTCTATTGTCACTTTTTCTGTGCTTACTTTCAGCAGATCTTTTCATAAGAGTATGAGAAAACCACTTTCTGAGACACTGGAAAGCTGGAGGCTGATTTACTACTTGGTGACATCTGGTGCTGACTCCACATTCTTCTGCCTGATAAAGATAGGACCTTACTGAATTTGGTTCAAGAACTAGTAGATCCTAATATTTGTTAAGCTTTTAAAAATAGAAATACATGATTATTTGTATTTGTTTAAGAATGGTGATGTAAGTGTGAGTATAACACAACTTAGGAAGAATTTAACCACAACTGACACTTAGGAAGAATTTAACCATTTCTCAGGCCTACCAGAACTCTGCTAGAGAAATGAGTTACCAGCCTGTGATTCCTGTCAGGGAAGCAAGGGGCCAGGAAAAGACTGAAGATATGCTGCATCTGCCCTGTTCTTAGTAACCATTCTTGCTGCTTAGTTTAAGTTTAGTGTCTTTGGTTAAATAAAGCAAAAACATGTAGTTCATATATTTACAAATGTGTGTGTATGTCTCTCTGTGTGTGGTCTCTCTTTTCTCAACTTCTAACCCACTTGAATAAGCAATGTGATAAAAATTACAATCATTCGTCTATTTTTGCTACCTAGATTTTTTTCGTTTCCATCTTCTAATTTTTTCCCAAATAGAAAGATGTAAAATGGGAAGGAAAAGCCCCCTTCATATCCAGTCTAGCTCAGTTGAGATAACCTCTGTAACAATTTCTTGCATAATCTTGACTTTTTTAAAAATTTTAAGTTCTGGGATACATGTGCAGAACATGCAGGTTTGTTACATAGGTATACATGTGCCATGGTGGCTTGCTGCACCTATCAAATCATCATCTAGGTTTTAAGCCCCACATACATTAGGTATTTGTCCTAATGCTTTTCCTTCCCTTGTCCCCTACCACCAACAGGCCCCAGTGTGTGATGTTCCCCTCCCTGTGTCCGGGTGTTCTCATTGTTCAACTCCCACTTATGAGTGAAAACATGTGGTAGTTGGTTTTCTCTTCCTTTGTTAGTTTCCTGAGAATGATGGCTTCCAGCTTCATCCATGTCCCGGCAAAGGACATGAGCTCATTCCTTTATATGGCTGCATAGTATTCCATGGTGTATATGTGCCACATTTTCTTTATCCAGTCTATCATTGATGAGCGTATGGGTTGGTTCCAAGTCTTTGCTATTGTAAATAGTGCTTCAGTAAACACACGTGTGCATGTGTCTTTATAGAAGAATGATTTATAATCCTTTGGGTATATACCAGTAATGGGATTGCTGGGTCAAATAGTATTTCTGGTTCTAGATCCTTGAGGAATTGCCATACTGTCATCCACAATGGTTGAACTACGCTCCCACCAACATTGTAAAAGTGTTCCTATTTCTCCACATCCTCTCCAGCATCTGTTGTTTCCTGACTTTTTAATGCTCACCATTCTAACTGGCATGAGGTGGTATCTCATCGTGGGTTTGATTTGCATTTCTCTAATGACCAGAGGTGATGAGCTTTTTTTCATATGTTTGTTGGCTGCATAAATGTCTTCTTTTGAGAAGTGTCTGTTCATATCCTTTGCCCACTTTTTGATGGGGTTGTTTGTTTTTTTCTTGTAAATTTGTTTAAGTTCCTTATAGATTCTGGGTATTAGCCCTTTGTCAGATGGATAAATTGCAAAATTTTTCTCCCATTCTGTAGGTTTCCTGTTCACTCTGATGATTGTTTCTTTTGCTGTGCAAAACCTCTTTAGTTTAATTAGATTCCATTAGTCAATTTTGACTTTTGTTGCAATTGCTTTTGGTGTTCTAGTCATGAAGTCCTTGCCCATGCCTATGTCCTGAATGGCGTTGCCTAGGTTTTCTTCAAGGGTTGTTATGGTTTTAGGTTTTAGATTTAAGTCTTTAATCCATCTTGACTTAATTTTTGTATAAAGTGTAAGGAAGGGGTCCAGTTTCTGTTTTCTGCATATGGCTAGCCAGTTTTCTCAAAATCATTTATTAAATAGGGAATCCTTTCCCCATTTCTTGTTTTTGTCAGGTTTGTCGAAGATCAGATGGTTGTAGATGTGTGGTATTACCTTTGATATTTTGATGCGTATAAAAGCAGGTCTTTTAAAAAACTCACTATGCAAACTATTTTACAACATTTTAAGTGTATCTTGAGTATCTTTATAAATATATTTTTATTCTTTTTTAAAGGCTACATTGTATTCCACTGTGTGAGTGCTACTTTTTTTAAATCAGTCTCCTACTGATACATTTTAAGATTGTTTCCAACATTTTTTACTTACAAATAAAATCAACAAGTAGCAGTGTACGGAGGTCATTCAACATATGTATAAAAATACTTGTAAGATAAATACCTGGAATTGAAATTGCCAGGTCAAAACACACATGCATTTCTAATTTTGAAAGATATTGGCAAATACTTTCCACAGAGGTTGTATAAATTTATACTGTTATTAACAATGTCTGATAAGGACTGTTTCCTATACCTACACCTACACAGTTGCATTTCTTTGCAAATCTTATAGGTGAAAAATAGTATTCTAGTGTAATTTTTAAAAATCAACTGTTGAGGCAGGGTTTACATATAATATGAGGGGTCTTCAAAAAGTTCATGGAAAATACATACTATGAAAAAACTATGCATGGATTTCAGAAATTTTTTTTTGCACCAAAACAACCTTGTACTCACTTGTTAAAACATGCCAGAACAGGATCTCATTTGAGGTACTATGAAGGATAAGATATTTTTTGAAAAGAGCCCCTATCAGAACAACATGAATTCTGCTAAAATTGAAGCAAGACAAACTTCAAATTTATGGTGAAGCTTGGGTAAAAGAATGGCAAAGTCATTAATGCTTTACAAAAAAGTTATGGGAACAATGCCCCCAAATAATTCAACAGTTTATAAATAAATAGCTCATTTTAAGAAAGAATGGGACAATATTGAAGATGAAGCCTGCAGTGGCAGACCATCCCCATCAAATTGTGAGGAAAAAATTAATCCTGTTTGTGCCTGAATTGAAGAGGACTGACAACAGCAGAAACAGTAGGCAACACCATAGACATCTCAACTGGTCCATCTTATACAACTCTGACCAAGAAGTTAAAGTTGAGCAAATTTTCTACTTGAGAGGTGTCAAAACTGTTGTGCTCAGATCAGCTGCAGACAAGAACAGAGCTTTCAATGGAAATTTTCAACAAGTGGGATCAAGATCCTCAAGGATTTCTTCAAAGAATTGTAACAGGAGATGAACCATGGTTTTACCAATACAATCCTGAAAACAAAGCACAATCAAAATAATGGCTACAAGAGGTGGAACTGTCCAGTCAAAGCAAAAGCAGACCAGCCAAGAGCAAGGGTCATGGCAACTGTTTTTTTTTTTTTTTTTTTTTTTTTTTAAATGCTTAAGGTGTTTTGCTTGTTGAATTTCTGGAGGACCAAATAACAATAATATATTTTTATTATTAAAGTGTTTTCAGAAAGTTAGGCAAAGATTTAGCATAAAAACACGCAGGAAAGCTTCACCAGAGAGTCTTTCTCCACCACAACAATGCTTCTGCTCATTCTTCTCATCAGACAAGGGCAATTTTGCAAGCATTTTGATGGGACATCATTAGGCATCTGCTTTCCCATCCTGATTTGGCTCCTTCATATTTTTGTTTTCTAATTTTAAAAAATCTTTAAAGGGTACCAATTTTTCTCTAGTTAATAATAGAAAAAACGCTGTATTTATATGATTAAATTCCCCGAAGCCTCAATTCCTTAGGGATGGACTAAAAGGCTGCTATCATCATTTACAAAGGTATCTTGAACTTGATAGAATTTATTGAGAAATAAAGTTTATATTTTTATCTTTTAATTTCATTTTACATGAACCTTTTGAAGTCCCCTCATACAACATACCCATTTTTTTTTTTTTTTTTTTTTTTTTTTGAGACGGAGTCTCGCTCTGTCACCCAGGCTGGATGCAGTGGCACGATCTCGGCTCACTGCAAGCCCCACCTCCCGGGTTCACGCCATTCTCCTGCCTCAGCCTCTCCGAGTAGCTGGGACTACAGGCGCCCACCACCACGCCCGGCTAATTTTTTCTATTTTTAGTAGAGACGGGGTTTCACCGTGGTCTCGATCTCCTGACCTCGTGATCCGCCCGCCTCGGCCTCCCAAAGTGCTGGGATTACAAGCGTGAGCCACCGCGCCCGGCCCAACATACCCATTTTACTTGTACATTTTGAAGAGTTCTGAAAAATTTATATCCCTATGTAACCATCATCATGACCAAAATATGGAATCTTTATAACACCCAAAAGGCTCCTTTCTGATTTATTGTGGTCAACCCTTCCCACTCCATCCTAGGCAACAATTAATCTGCTTTTGGACACTATAAATAGGTTTATGTTTTTCAGAGTTTCATATAAATGGAATTATACTTTATGTACTCTTTTGTGTCTGGCTTCCTCCATGCAGCATAGTGTTTATAAGACTCATGCTTATCATTGTGTCAGTACTTTATTACTTTTTATTGCAGAATAGTATTCCATTGTAAGGATATGCTTATCCATTCACCTACCACCAAACATTTGGATAAAGGAAGCTTCTATGAACATTCATGTAAAAGTCTTTGCAGATACATGTTTTCATTTGTCTTGGAGCAGAATTGTCAAGTTATATATGTTTTGCTGTATAAGAAACTGAAAACTCTTTTCCTACTTGATGTACTACTTCTACTAGCAGTGTAGGAGAGTTCTAGTTGCTCTATAACCTTGTAAAAACTTGTTATTGTTAGTATTTTTAGTTTTAGTAATCCTAGGGATGTGCAGTGGTATTTCTTTGCATGTCACTGGTGACTAATGATGTTGAGTACCTTGTCATGTTTTTATTGGTTATTCATCTATCTACTAGTATACAGTATCCGTCTGAATCTTGCCCTGGTTTGGTTGTTTTATTGTTGTGTTATAGGAGGTCTCTATATATCCTGGATACAAGCCCTTTGTCAGATATACATTGGTAAAATTTTTCATGACCTTATGATAGGCAGACTTCTCAGAACACAAAAAATATGAACCATAAAAGAAAAAAAGGAAAATTATGCTTCATCAAAATTTAAAAAATTCCTTTGTCAAAAGATATTCTTTAAAAAATGAAGAGACAAGCCACAGATTGGGAGAAGATATACATAAAATGTGTATCTGAAAAAGAACCCAGCAGTTCTGCTCCAGGTTAAGGAAAAACATGTGTCCACAAAACATTTTCCATAAATGCTCATAGAAATTTCTTCTTTATTGACATATGACAATTTTGGAAGACTCAGGAAAATGCTGAGTCTTCTAATCTGTGAACATGGCATCTCTCCATTTATTTAGGTCTTCTTTCAATTCTTTCAGCAGTGGTTTTACAGTTTTCATTCTACACGTCTTGCACATATGTGTTTAATTTAACCTTATGTCATATTTTTATGCTATTGTATATGATATTTTTTGGTAATTGTCATTTGATAGTATATAGGAATACAATTTATTTTTATTTATTTTGTAACATATGACATTGCTAAAATCACTTATAAGCCCTAGAAGTATTAGGATTTTCCACATACATAATAATGTTGTCTGCAAATAAAGACAGTTTTCTTCTTCCGTTCCAACCTGTATGCCTTTTATTTTTCTATTTTTCTTGACTTATTTCAATAAATAGTACTTTCACTACAATGTTAAATACAAGTGGTGAGAGTGGACATCCTTACCATGTTTCTGATCTTAGGGAAAAACTGTTGTCTTTCATGGTAAGTATGATGTTAGACATGGATTTTCACAGATCTTTTTTTTTTTTTACACTGAGTTGTGAAATGTCCCATTTATCGCTAGTTTGATAAGTTGGTTTTTAAAAAAATAAAGAATGGGTATTATATTTGTGCAAATGCTTTTTCTCCATCCAATAAAGTGGAGATTCTTATGATTCCTATGATGATTCTTATTTATTCTATTAATAGCTAATTATGTTGATAGATTTTTTTGAAGGTTAAATTGATCCTATAACCCTGGGATAAACTCTATTTTATTAAAATATGTTACGTTTTTTATATATCCCTGGATCTTTGCTAATATTTTGCTAAGAATTGCATCTATGTTCATGAGGGATATTAGTTTATGTACTTATTTGCAAAGTGTTAGTCTGATTTTGGTGTCGGGGTAGTTTTGATTTTCCCTTCACTGTTGCATGAGCTTTGGCAGTTTGTATCTTTTAGGGATTTGCCTGTCTCATCTAAGTTGTTGAATTGTTGGCATAAATTGCTTGCAGTATTCCCTAATTATTTGTTTAATATTTATAGAACATTTCTGATACTGAATACTTGTGTTTTCTCTTTTTCTTGACCAGTCTAGCTAGAAATTTATCAATTTTCATTGATTTGTTTCAAAGAACTGGCGTCTTTTTTGTTTCATTACTTTTTAAAGTTGCTTTTGGCTCTTCTATTTCAATGATTTCTACTGTTACTTTCATTATTTTCTTCTGCTTACTTTGAACTTAATTTGTTTCTCTTTTTCTAGTGTCTTAAGATGGAATGAGAGATTTTATTTTAGGCTTTCCTACTACTTTCTTTATTTTCTAATTCTGTATATGCATCTAAAGCTGTAACTTTCCCTTTAAGTATTACTTTAGTTACATATCACAAATCTTGATATATTGTGTTTCCAGTTTTATTCAGTTAAAAATGTTTTCTAACTTCCCTTGTAATTTCTTCTTTGGTCCATTAGTGATTTACAACTATATTCTTTAATTTTCAAATATTTGGAGATTTTTAAAAATATCATTTTGTTTTTGCTTTCGAATTTGATTCACTTGTATTCAGAAAATTTACTCGGCATAATTTCCTTTGAAATCTATTGAGACTTGTTTTATGGCCTAACGTGGTCTATTTTGTGAGTATTCTATGTGCACTTTAAAGGAGTGTCTATTCTGTGGATTTTAGATGTAGTGGTCTACAAATACCAATTAGGTCAAGCTGGTTGAAAATGTCATTCAATTCTATATCTTTACCAATCTTCTGTCTACTGTTTTACCAATTGCTGGGTGAAGTGCGTGTTGATGTCTTCAATGATAAGTTGTGGATTTGTCTATTTCTTCTTTTAGGTCTGTCAGTTTTTGCTTCATGTATTTTGAAGCTCTCCAGTGTAATTTTAATTTTTAATATTATAGTGTATGAGGTTTCACATTTAAAAAGTATTTGTATTTCCTTTTCTTTGCATTGTTTATTTTTCCCATTTATTTCTAGTAGTTGATATTTGCATAAGAAAATTCGCCCTTTGACTGTGATGTTTGTTGTACATATTTTACCTTTGTCATGTTTACAGTGGCTTTTACCAAGCAGCAGTTTTTGATTATTTGTAATACAATTTATTTTTAGAGCAGATTTAGATTCACAGCAAAACTGAGTGGAAATTACAGAGATTTCTCCTATACTCCCTGCCCCTACACATGTACAGCCTCCCTCACTATCAATATCCCACACCAGAGTGATACATTTTTTACAATTGATGTACCTATATTGTATCACCCAAATTCCATAATTTACATTAGGATTTACTGTTGGCATTGTTATACATTCTATAGATTTTGACAAATGTACAATGATATGTATCCAACATTACAATGTCCTTCAGAATAGCTTCACTGCCCTGGAAATCCTCTGTGTTTTGCCTATTCACCCCCCTCCTGCTCTCTCAGCCCCTCACAACAACTGATCTTTTTACTGTCTCCATAATTTTGCCTTTTCCTGAACGTCATATAGTTGGAATCACATAGTTGTAGCCCTTCCAGATTGGCTTCTTTCACTTAATAATATTCATACTAAGTTTGCTCTGTGTTTTGTATTGCTTGATAGCAACATAATTCAATGCTTATTTCATTTTAGCATTGAATAATATTTTGTTATTCCATATTCCAATATTCTGTTGTCTGATGTGCCATAGTCTACTTATTTATTCACCCACTGAAGGACATCTTAATTGCTTCCAAATTTTTGGCAATTATAAATAAAGCTGCTATAAACATCTGTGCGCATGCTTTTGTCTGGACATAAGTTTTCAATTCATTTGGGTAAATACCAAGGAGCATGGTTGCTGGATCATATTACAAGAATATGTTTGGTTTTGTATGAGACTGTCAAACTGTCTTCCAAAGTGGCTGTACCATTTTCCATTCCCACTAGCAATGGCTGAGAATCTGTGTTGTTCTTCAACCTTTCCAACACTTGGCATTTTCAGTGTTTCAGATTTTGGCCTTCCTAATAGCTGTATAGTAGTATATCATTGTTTTAACTTGCAATTCTCTAATGACATATAATGTTGAGTATTTTTTCATATTTGCCATCTGTATGTCTTCCTTGGTGAGATGTCTGTGAAGGTCCTTGGCCTATTTTTAAAATCATGTTGTTTATTTTCTTATTTTTGAGATTTTAGGATTCTCTGTGTATTTTGGATAACAGTCCCTTATCAGATATGTCCTTTGTAAATATTGTCTCCCTGTCCGTGTCTTGTCTTCTCATTCTTTTGACAGTGTTTTTCATAGAGCAGAAGTTTTAAATTTTAGTGAAGTCTAGCTTATCAATTATTTTTTCAT
Organism: Symphalangus syndactylus; assembly: GCF_028878055.3. Lineage (NCBI taxonomy): Eukaryota > Metazoa > Chordata > Mammalia > Primates > Hylobatidae > Symphalangus > Symphalangus syndactylus. The sequence goes on along the minus strand of NC_072426.2, from coordinate 123,243,149 downwards.
AGACTGTGAATTATTTTTATTGTATCTAAGAAGTCATTGCCATATCTAAGATTACCTAGAGTTTTTTCCTATGTTATATTCTAGGAGTGTTATAGTTTTGCATTTTGCATTTAGGTCTACAATCCATTTTGAGTTAATTTTTGTGAAAGGTATAAGGTCTGTGTCTAGATTCACTTTTTAAAATCTGAACACCATTTTTTGAAAGGAATACCTTTGCTCTGTCGAATTGCCTTTGCACCTTTTTGAAGATTGGTTGACCACTTTTATATGAGTCTATTTCTTTTTCTTTTTGTTTTATTTTGTTTTTGAGACAGGGAGTTGCTCTGTTGCCCAGGTTGGAGTGCAGTGGTACAATCACGCTCACCGCAGCCTCGACCTCCTGGGCTCAATCAATCCTCCCATCTTAGCCACCTGAGTAGCTGGTACTACAGGTGCATGCCACTGTGCCTGGCTAATTTTTATTTTTATTTTTTGTAGAGAAGAGGTCTTGCCATGTTGCCTAGGCTGATATTGAACTCCCAGGCTCAAGCAATCCTGCTGCATCAGCCTCCTGAAGTGCTGGGATTACAGAAAGCACTTGACCCATGTGAGCCACCATGCCTGGCCTATATGGGTCCATTTCTGAGCTGTATTCTGTTCCATTGATCTATCTGTCTATTCTTTCACCATACTGTCTTGATTATTGTAACTTTATAGTAAGTCAAATCTGGGTGGTGTCAGTCCTTCAACTTTTTTCTTTTTCTTCAATATTGTTTTTACTATTCTTTATCTTTTGCCTCTCCATATAAGCTTTGTAATCAGTTTGTTGATATTCATAAAATAAATTGCTGAGTTTAAGATTTTTTAATATTTCATTTAAATGCTTTCAGTTTTTTGCATTAGAATTTTCATCCATGTAGAATTTATGATGCAGGATATAGTTACAAAATCATATTTTTCTACATGGTACCCAGTTTTTTCAATGCCAATTTGAAATAATGCCTTTATTATATGACAGATCCTTGCATGAGTTTGGAATTTTTTCTGGTATTTGTTTTTCTGTTCAGTTGCCATGTCTGTTTAATCATGCTTCAATATCTCACTTTTAATGTTACATTATTATTTGTGTACATTTTAATATCTGTAGGGCTAGTCTTCTCCTTTTCTTCGTCTTGTTAAGAATTATCCTGCTTATTTTTGTGGTTTATTTTTCCCTTTTGAACTTTAGAATCAACTTATCTAGTTAAAAAAAGTTATTTTGGCATTTTTAATGGTATTATATTCAATTGACATGTTCATCATCTTCATAATATAGAGTCTTTTAAAGAATAGCATATGACTTTCTAGTTGTTCAAATATTTTTTAGGTCTTACATGATTTAAAACATTTAATCATGTAGATTTTGCACATGTGAATGTGTATTTCTATTGTAATGTATTTCTATTGTAAAAATAGCCAAACTTTCTAACTGGTTGTTGTTTTTCTAAACAGGAGCCATTGATTTCTGGATATTTTATCTGTTCACTTTACTGAATTTTGTTGTTATTTGTAATAACTTTTTAGTTCATTCTTTTGGTTTTTCAGGTATATGATACTACCATATGCAAATACTTCAGCCCTTTTCTTCCCAATTTATGTACTTTATGTCTTTCTTTTCTCTAATTGTCTTGGATAATATATGCAGGAAAATGTTGAATAGTAGTGGTGATAATGGACATCCTTATATATTTTTTCCAGACATCTCTCTCACATTCACCTTGTATTGTTTTTGGCTTTAATGAGATACTCCTTGTGCTTCCTCACTACGTATGATGCTAGCTTTGGAATTGGGATGTATGTATTATATTATGATAATAAATATATATTCTTTTTTTTTTGCTGGTAAAACATTTATTTCAAAAATTCATTTGGCATTCAGATGATAAATAGGAATTAAGAGCCAATCTTTCTTAAGCTCTAAAAAACAGAAATAAGATACAATTTCATACATGCATACTTTTGAAGTATGAAGTAATGTTTAAAAAATATCCAAAATAATAACTGAATGTTACTCTTTATTCCAGTAGGTATGATTTACCCAGCACTTGCTTATGTGCTTTGATTTAGTATTATAGAGTATCTCCTGTATGCACAGCACTCAGAGCCATGAGTTCTCACTTCTAATATCAGATTGCTAGGCCTCCCCATGGAGATGCCAATAGGGCTCTGTGTACAGCCCTGTGCTTACAGCCTGTGTGTCTGCTGCTCTTGCCCTTGGGCTAATGGCACTCCTTGTCTGGAGCTTGGCTTGTCCCCTCTGAAAAGTGATTTGCTATGATATAGAAGCCATGCCAAAGCACAGCCATTCATTCTGTGCTCACCAATGGGTTGGCAGCAAATCTGAGCTGAATCTTTCATCGGGGGCTTTAAGTTTTGAGGGAAAGGACATCTTATTGTCCTTAAAGAATGATAATGTCATTATGGATTTCCTCTAGGAAAAAAAGGAACATTTCTGATTCGTTGTCAACTGTCACTGCAGTATGTGGGATTTACTGGCTCCTAAGTTCTCAGGATTGAGTCAATTTAGGGAAGGCAGCAATATTGTCAGCCCACTCTAGCCAGGCCATGTCTTCTCTACCAGACCTCAATGTGTGCAAATAAGGTAAATTCATATAACTTAATGGCTGGCTTTAGTTCATGGGCAAAATATATAATTTATTTCCAACAAATGAAGTTAATGCAGAAATGGAGAACTTATGTATGGTAATGTTCTTCTCAGGTTAAAAGTCACTTTCAAAAATAGTGAATACACTAGAAGATTTTCAGAAGGAAAGAATCATTAAAGAAGGAGCAACTTGGTATTGGCACATACAAGCCTGATTCGGGGCAGGGCAGTGCCTCTCCATCCTGGCTCTCGAGAAAGGAGCCTGCTTATAACCTGCTCATAACCTGGTAAGCTCATAACGTGGTAAGCTAAGGCTTGGCACAGAACTTGCTGGCTGTCCTGTGGCAGGAGGCATAATTGGGGTCCTTCAACAACTCTTTATCTGGTTAGTTGACCAGAGTAATGTCTGGCGACTTTATTCTCTGTCTAGTGCAGGTAGATTAGACATCACACTGATGATCTTGGCTAAGACCTGTGCAAAGTTAGTCTGGGCTGATCTTCATCTTCTGTCCTAAAGGAGACCCAGGTTCACTTCTTGCTCCTGGAACATGAGTGTATCCTTGTCATAATTTCATACAGTCTACATATCTAGCTATACTCTTAACATTCACTGATCTTGTTTACATTTCTAGTGGGTATTTCATAATTTACTCCAGGAGAGTCTATTCTATAATATAACTCAGTTAAAAACAACTACACATAGGTTTTCTTTTATCTGCAAGGATGCTGCCTATCAAAATAAACCATATGGTTCCACTGAGCATCTCATACAAACGTGTTTTTATTTTATTAAAAGATTAGTTTTAATGAGAGGAGATCTTAAAATTCGTGAACACTTTTAAAAAGAAATTTTTGAGAGTAATGCTTAAATCAAATAATAAGAAACAACGTGTGAAATATTGATATATTTGACTAGACGAAAATTTAAGACTGCTTGTTCTTCAAAATAAATCATAAGGAGAATTAAAAGACAGACTAAAAAGTAGGAGAAGATATTTGCCACAGAGGAATTATATATAGACTATACATAAAGGACTCTTACAAGTTAATATTTTTTTCTATATGAAATTTACAAATTAATAAAAAATGACCAATAACCCAATAGAAAAATAGATGAAAGATATGAACAGAGATAAATGTTGGCTTTTATCAAATACCTTTGCAGCATATTTGGAGATGCTTGTCTTAGTCCATTTTGTGCTGCTATAACAGAATACCAAAAACAGGATCATTTATAATGAATAGAAATTTATTTGGCTTACAGTTTTTCTGGAGGCTGGGAAGTCCAGGATCAAGGGGCCACATCTAGCAAGGGCCTTCTTGCTGTGTCATCCTATGACAAAAGGTGGAAGGGCAAGAGAATGAGGTGGGGTGTGGGGAGTTGAGAGGAGAAGGAAAGGGGCTAAACTGATGCTTTTATAAGAAACTCACTTCCTTGATAATTGTGTTAATATTAATACATTCATGAAGGCAGAGCTCTTGAGGACCTAATCACCTCTTGAAAGTCCCACCTCTCAACATGGTTGCATTGGAAATTAAGTTTTCAACATATGAACTTTGGGGGACACACTCAAACTGTAGCAGTGTTCCTTGATAATTTTCTAACACTTTTTTTTTTTTTGAGACGGAGCCTTGCTCTGTCGCTAGGCCAGAGTGCAATGGCACGATCTCGGCTCACTGTAAGCTCCCCCTGCAGAGTTTACACCATTCTCCTGCCTCAGCCCCCCAAATAGCTGGGACTACAGGCACCCGCCACCATGCCCAGCTAATTATTATTATTATTTTTTGTATTTTTAGTAGAGATGGGGTTTCACCGTGTTAGCCAGGATGGTCTCAATCTCCTGACCTCCTGATCCACCCGCCTTGGCCTCCCAAAGTACTGGGATTATAGGCGTGAGCCACCGCGCCCGGCCACTTGTTGATAGTTTTATTAGCCATTTTGCATTGACATTCTTGAGATGTTCACCTATGGTTGTGTATTTTTTGATGTGCTCTCTCATGTTTAGGTGTTAATGTGGAGTTTCGTTTATACATGCCTTTTTCTGTACTATGAAATCACTCAAGTAGCACTGGAATTACTTGTCTTTAAAAGTTTGGTAGATTTTTTCCCCTATAAAACTATCTGGACAAGGTCTTTTTATAGATGGTTGTGTGTGTGCATTGAAGGGGCAGGGTGGGTGATGAGGTAGTGAGCTCTTTGACAACTTTTTCTATTTTAATTTCTTTTTAGGTTTTCTGTCTCTTTTAGTCAGTTTTGTAAATTTTATTTCTTAAAAATTACCCAATTTCGACCTTTGCTTCCCTGTTGTATTATGTTTTCACTGTGAAAATTGTCTTCTAAATTGTCCCTCTGCTTTCCATTTCCCTCTCCACACCGATTCTTCCACAGTGCTGCCAGAGTCCTATCTCTAAAATGTGGCTCTGGTACTGTCATTCTTTCACCCCAACAAAAGCCACAAAAACCTTTCAATGGCTCCTCGTTTCTCATTGACAAATTAAGACCAACTTGACTCCTGTGAGCTTTACTATTACCTGGAGTAATAGTAGGCAGTTTTGTCTCCTGGAGTCATGTGTTTTACTTCACCTGAAGTATCTTCCTTGTTTTCTTCTCTGTTCCTCAACTGCTGAAAAATTTTAAGATCTAGATTCATTCTGAGCTCCTGAAGTTACAGCTTGTGTCCTATTCATTGTCATATCTCTGGTGCTGATATCTAGGACATGCATGCTCATAACATAAAAGTGGCCCATACATATTTGCAGAATCACATTGGCTGTATGTGATACATGTTTATTGGATGTGTGTGTGGTTGTTAGTGTGTTCCTTTATAAGATAAATACATCGGAAAGGTGTTTGTGTGGGGAGGTGAGTATAGACATGATTTATAGATATGGCCAAGGATCTGGCTTCCTAGCATGTCTGCTATTTGATCAAGGGTGACAAGATTTCTCCCCCACCTAAATATCAATACAGACACATGTGCACACATGCACATACTAACATGAACACTTCAGGAGGCTAGGATAGTAATTCAGTCAATTTATTAGTCTGAGTCCGCTTAAATGTCTGCCTGAAGTTGGTGATCCCAGAGAAAGGTAAAATGTTAAGAGTTTTTTTTTTTTTTTTTTTTTTTTGAGACGGAGTCTCGCTCTGTCGCCCAGGCTGGAGTGCAGTGGCGCCATCTCGGCTCACTGCAAGCTCCGCCTCCTGGGTTCACGCCATTCTCCTGCCTCAGCCTCTCCGAGTAGCTGGGACTACAGGCGCCCGCCACCACGCCCGGCTAATTTTTTTTTTTGTATTTTTAGTAGAGACGGGGTTTCACCGTGGTCTCGATCTCCTGACCTTGTGATCCTCCCGCCTCGGCCTCCCAAAGTGCTGGGATTACAAGCGTGAGCCACCACGCCCGGCCAGAGTTTTTTTTCTGAGAGCGCTACCAACCTTTTCCCAAGCAGCTTTCCTAAGCCAGAGAATATCAGCTAGTCTGTCCATCAGCACTAAATGAGCATCTCAATCAAGGCAGCTAGAGTCAGGCTAATAATTCCTGTTGGCAGCTTTTTTGCCTCTAAGGACGTAAATCTATGGTCTTAAGTACAGTGTAGAGAGTTCAAAACGAAATGCCACATAGGAAACCAAATACTTCACTCTGCTTCTCAACAGTATAATACTCTGCCAGTATTGCCAGGTAACTACTACAGTAAGTGAGGCTGGCTTTCTATTCTTTATTGTTTAGCCTCTCCAGGACTCTCTGCTTGCCTGGACAGTGATGCTAACCTAGTGCCAATATTTGTACAATATTTGTTCACCTGGAGAACAAAAAATAAAGAAATTTTGTTTGAAATAACGTTCATAATCAGGCCATTTTAAGCTAATGCTTTCTTTGGTTCCAGAGATGAGAAAAAAAAGTATATGAGCTTCATAGATTCTCAACATTTTATTTCCATCAAATGAAATCACCTCATCTTAAAAACTGTATTCACATGTTTTGATACTCATTCTACTTGATAGTTCCCATTGCAGCCTAGATAAATTGTGATTGTGTTTTTTACAACTGATTAAAATCTAAAGTCACTATAAATGTGTACACTAGAACTTGGAAAACATTATTTTCTGGAGCTTATATGTCCTTTGTCTAGAATAGAAAAAAAACACTAACACGATCTTCTTCTCAATTGAAATTATATTTTGGCTTTTCAGTCTTTATCTGTATACTTTAGGAAATTGTTCCTGTATAAGTTCCATACCAGATAACAGAAATAGTGTATCCACGGTAACTCCTGGCATCTTCCAGTGTTTTGTTCTCTCTTGTTCCCTTCACAGCCATCTCAATTCTTTTACTGCAGCTGCATAAATATGTTTTACAGGTCTGACATTCCCCCAAAGTCATATTAGAATCCAAATAAAATCATATGAATACAATAGCAATAAGATCTTGAAACAGAGTAATATATCAGTGGCAGAGCTAAAAATGTTTCCTTTAGACTGTTTAGTCCAAAGATTCTGCCTATAACACTGTAATAAAGGAAGTAGACAAAAAGTGGTTTTGAACTTTCTTAGCATGATATGACTGGCACTATACATTCTCAACATTACACTTATAAGGTAGATGTTCAGGTTCTTGGGGAGAACATCCTGCTTTGGTGATTGAGTATTGCAGAAGAAGTTTTGGTACATGTAAGAGGGAGAATCAGAGAGGGGCAGATATCAGGGGGAGAGTTAGAGTAAATCTGGGGGGCCGACTAGGAGGGCAGAAGGGAAAGAAACAACAATGGGGGTGGAAGAGAAAGGGGGACTTGTGTCCTTGGGATGGAACACAGCTCCCAGGGAAGCAGCCCCAAGTGGAGATCTGCCCAGCTTGTCTCCATGCAGACCCTGGGCTCAGCTCTGGACTTGGCAAGTTACTTCCTCCCTTGAGAAAGTTACTTCACTTTTCTATATTTCCTTTCCGTGTTTTAAAATGAGAAAAATAATGCCCATTTCCTGGGGTCTTGTGAGGATTAGAAAAGATAAACACAGATAGCATATATAAAACTCTCAGTGTAGTGCCTGGCACATAGTAAGCACTTGAAAAGTGTTAATTTTCTCTCCTATCTCTGGGTTACTTTCATATCCTCCTCCAATGCCCAGGGGTTAATGGAAAAAGGTTTCCAAATGCAGAATTGGAAATCCAAATGCAGATTGTTTTCCCATTTACTTTTTAAATATGGCCCCTTCATGGCTTTCGTTCCAGTAGAGGCCAAACTGTGTTGATGTAGGCCCAAGAAATTACAGGAGTGAATGTTTGGAAGGATCCCTGTACTGTTCCCAGAACATAGTTGGGTTGGGTAAGTGGAGCCTATTGTGATTTTACAGGTGCTCAGTCTCACTGACTTGGTGAAATGTACTTGAGCTGGCTGGAAGCCGTCATCTTCATATAGAACACTTCAGGTAGATGGGTACTTCCTTTAGTTTCCACCATCACCCTGGACTTTCTTGATGGTGCAGCTTTACTGCCCCTCCCAGTGTATGAGGTCAAGCTGTTTCTTTTAGCTCTTGGCAAATGTGGTTTGCTTGATTTTTAATCTCATTTTCTTCCTCTTCATTAAGCCAAGTTTGACTCATTCTTTAAACCTCAGATCAGCTGATAATGAATCAGGAAAACCTTCCCTGATCCCCGTGGACCAGGCTAGGCCTACTGCTGTGCTATCTTAGCTCTCTGTACATCTTTTTGATAATGCTTGCTACAATGACACTAAATATTTGCATATATAGTGAACTCCATGTCTTATTCTCTGATCTATTTCTAGTACCTGGTACAGTTCTTGGATCATGAGGGGAGAAAATAAATGTGCATTAATCAAATGCACACTAAATAAACTGACCAGTCTCAGAAATGGTAGGCTAAGGTATTATGTGCCTCTTCATTTAAGTTTAACATTGGCTTTAAATTTACAACTCAGGTGTAGTTAAAACTCTGAAGCTTTTTGGAGTTCTATATGCATTGCTCCCTTATATGCATATGCATTGCTGCTTGAGATACACCTGTATCTATGGGAGGAATTGTGGGGCAAATAATTAAAATAATAATTATTTTAGTTACATATGGGAACACAGGGTGAGGACTTCCCTTGTCTTCCTACCTTCCTAACTCAGAATAATTTTTTGTACTGCCTAAAAACAGTATCAAGTTATAAAATAAACCATTCTAATTTACAGTTTATAAGACAGTGGAGTTTTATCCAACTCAACAAACTTAATTGAGTTATTCTACTCTAGGCCAGTGGCTCTCAAACTTTAGTGCACATTAGAATCACCTGGAGAGCTTGTTAAAACTCTTACTGTATTTGATTGGGACCAACACCACCCCATTCTCAGGAACTGATAGAACTACTAGAAAGGATATTAGCAAGGATATGCAACTGAACAACACCATCAAACAAGAGGATCTAATGGCCATTTATAGAATATTTCAACTGACATAAACAGAATGCACATTCTTTTCAAGCACCATAGAACATTAACAGAGATAGACTATGTCCTGGGTCATAAAACAAACATTAAGCAATTTAAAGAATTAAAATCACATAGAGTGTGCTTTCTGACTATAATGAAATGAAGCTAGAAATTACTGCATGAAAGACAACTGGAAAACCTCTAAGCACTTAGGAATTAAACAGCATACCTCTAAATGAGTCAAAGCTAAAATCTCAAAGGAAACTTAAAAATACATAAAACTGAATAAAAATTAAAACACATAACAAAATTTGCAAAATGCAGATAAAGCTGGGATGAGAGGGCTCACTGCTTCCGTTAGAGAAGAATGATCTCAAATCAATAATCTAAGTGTATTAGGGTTCTCCAGAGAAATGGAACCAATAGGAGATCTATCTATTGATCTCTCTGGATATATATAGTTATCTAGATATCTGTATATCTAGAAAGAGATTTATTATGAATGACTGGCTCTGATGTAATTATTGAGGCTGAGCAGTCCCATATTCTGCCATTTGCAAGCTGAGGACCCAGGAAAGGCAGTTCTAGTCTGAGTCTGAAGGCCTGAGAGCCCAAAGAAACCAGAGAATCAGTGGTGTAAGTTCTAGTTCAAGTCTGAAGGCCTGAGAACCAGGAGTGCCAGTGGTGTAAGCCTTAGTCCAAGGGCGGAAGACTGATGTTTCAGCTCAAGCAGTCATGCAGAGAGAATTCTCTCTTCCACCTTTGCTTTTCAGTCCTCAGTGGATTAGATGAGGCCCACCCACATTGGGAAGGGCAAACTTCTTTATTTTACTTCTGCTTTAGAGCCTACAGATTCAAATGCTAACCTCCAGAGAAACCCTCACAGACACACCTAGAAATAATGTTTAACCAAACCTCTGGGTACCTTGTGACCCTGTCAAGTTTACACATAAAATTAACCATCACCCTAACGTTCTACCTCAAGAAATTAGAAAAATGAGTAAAAATAAACCTAAAGCAAGCAGAAAGATGGGCAGCAGATATCAAGATAGCAGAAATCAGTGGGATTCAAAATAGGAAAACATTAGAAAAAATTAATGAAGCAAATCTCTCTCTCTTTTTTTTTTTTAAATCAATGAAACAGATAAACCTCTAGTAAGACTGACAAAGATGAAAATAGAGAAGAAGGCCAGGCATGGTGACTCATGCCTGTAATTCTAGTACTTTGGGAGGTCAAGGCGGGAGGATTACTTCAGCCTAGGTGTTCAAGACCAGTCTGGGCAATATAGTGAGGCCCTGTCTTTACAAAAATAATTTTAAAAAATAGCCAAGCACGGAGGCATGCACCTGTAGTCCTAGCTACTTGGGAGGCTGAGGTGGGGGATTGCTTAGGCCTGGGAGGTTGAGTCTGCAGTGAACTGAGATTGTACAACTTCACTACAGTGTGGGTGACAGAGCAAGACCTTGACTCAAAAAAAAAAAAATTAAGAAAAAAAAATCACCAATATCTGTGTTGACAAGAGATCCCATTACACATCCTACAGCCATGAAAAGGACAGTTCAGGCTTACTAGGAACAACTTTAAACTAATAAATTCAAACAACTTAGAAAAAATGGACTAATATCTCAAAAACCACAATCTACTAAAATTCAGCCATGATGAAGTAGATAACATGAAGAACACTTTAATACCTAAATAAATTGAATTTGTCATTTAGAAATTCTTTAAAGAGAAATACCCAGGCCCTTTTTTTTGTAGGATTTTTACCAAATATTTAAAAAATTAACACAAATTTTACACAATCTCTTCTAGAAAATTAAAGGAGCATGTTTCAGTTCATTTTATGGGGCCAATATTACCCTGATACTAGAACTAGACAAGTTCCCCTAAAAGAAAACAGCAAACTAATATCTTTTGTGAACTTCGATCTAAAACTCCCCAAGAAATTCTTAGCAAATCAAACCCAACAATGTATAAAAAGAATAATACACCACATCCAAGTGGAATGTATTCCAGGTTACAAGATTGGTTCAATATCTGAAACTCAATCAATGTAATACACCATATCAACAGACTAAACAATACAAATCACATAATCATATCAGAAAAGGTATTTGGCAAAATTCAGCTGTTATTTATGAGAAAACTCAGTACACTAGGAATACAGTACTTCTTCAAACTCAAAGAGCATGAACACAAAACCTCAGTTAACATCATACTTTTGCCACTAAGTTAAGGATGTCTGTTCTCACCACTCTTTTATTAAACCTCATGCCTGAAGTTCTAGTCAGTGAAATAAGCCAAGGCAAAGAAAGAAAATGCATACAGATTAGAAAAGAAGAAATAAAACTGTCTCTATTTTCAGATGACTTGATTGTCTACATAGAAAATCCCAAGTAATCTACAAAAATAAACAAAACTCCTAGAATTAATTGAATTCAGTAAGGTCACAGAATACCAGAACAGCACAGAAAAAATAATTGTTTTTCTGAATACTGACAATAAATAAGTGGAAGCCAAAATTAAAAATGCCATTTATAGTTGCTCCAAAGAAAATGAAATACTTAGGTTAAATCTAACAAAACATGTGCAGGATTGGTTTGATGATTATTATAAAATGTTTCTGAAAAACATCAGAGAAGTCCTAAATATTTGGAGAGGCACGTGTTCACGGATTAGAAGACTCAACATAGGAAAGATGTGAATTCTTTCTAAGTTGATTGTTAGATTTAATGCAATTCCTATAAAACCTCAGCAAGGTTTTTTTTGTAGACATAGAAAAGCTTATTCTATTTAGAAAGGTTGTGGAATAAACATAATTTTGAGAAAAGATAATAAAGTAGGAGGAATTACTCCTTCCATGTTTTGTCTTGACATCAAAAGCACAATACATAAATATGAGAAAACTGGTAAACTGAACTTCATCAAAATTAAAAAACTTTTGTTCTGCTTAAGACCCTGTTAAGAGGATCAAACATAAATTACAGATGGGGAGGAAATATTTTCAAGGCACATATTTAACAAAAGTCTTGTATGAAGAATATATAAATAAATCTTTAAAGTTAACAGTAAAAAAGCAAACAATCCAACCAGAAAATGGGCTAATAACATACACAGACATTTCACAGAAGAGGATATACAAATGGCAACTAAGCAGATGAGAAGATGCTCAATACCATTAGGCATTAGAGAAATTCAAATTAAAGCCACAATGAGATATCATTCCACTCCTATCAGAACAGCTAAAAGCTAAAAGTAAAAAGTAGTGATAAATGCCACTGGCTGATGTGAATGTGGAGAAACTAGATCACTCATGTATTGCTAGTCAGAGTGTAAAATGGTACAGCCACTCTGAAAAATAGTTTGGCAGTTTCTTTTACAGTTAAAAATGGACATACCCCATTTTAATGATTCAGCATTTACATTCTCAGGAATATACCCCAGAGAAATAAAAACCTATTTGTACACAAACTTTTCCATGAATGTTTTTAGCAGTTTTGTTCTTAAGAGCTCCAAATTAGAAACAACCTAAACTATCCTTCAATAGATGAATGGTCAAATGACCTGCTGTAGGTTCGTATCATGTGTTTTAGTTTGGTGTGCTGTAACAAAATACCGTAGACTGTGTAATTTGTAAACAACAGAAATGTGTTGCTCATAGCTCTGGAGGCTTGGAAACCCAAGACCAAAGTACTGGCAGATTCAGTGTCTGCTGAGGGCTTGCTCTCTGCTTCATAAATGACACCTTCTACCTGCATCCTCAGATGGGAGGTAGGAAGGGTGAACTAGCTCCCTCTAGAAGCCTTTATAAAGACACTAATCACATTCATGAGGTTGGAACTTCATGACATAATCCATTACTCTCATAGGTCCCATCTCTTAATACTATGGCATTGGGAATTATGTTTCAAGATATGAATTATGGGAGGACACAAACACTCAGACCATAGCACCATGGACTACTATTAAAAGTAAAAATGAATGAACTATTGGTACACACAACTTGAATGAACCTCAAGGAATGTATGCTAAGTGAAAAGAAGCATATACACTGCATGAAAAAGTATATATATTGCAGGATTTAACTCACGAAATAACATAATTATAGAGAATATATTAGTAATTTCCAGTTCAGGATGGGTGTAGCTATAAAGGGGTGCCACAGGGGTTCTTGTGGTGATGGTATGGTTAAATATACTTACATACATACATATATATGTATGTATATATACATACATACATATATATGTATGCATATATACATACATATATAAAAAATATATATATATTTGAGACGGGGTCTGGCTCTGTTGCCCAGGCTGGAGTGCAGTGGCGTGATCACAGCTCACTGCAGCTTTGACCTCCGAAGCTCAAGGAATCTTCTCACCTCAGCCTCCCGAGTAGCTGGGACCACAAGTGTGTGCCACCACACCTGGCTAATTTTTGCATTTTTTGTTGAGACAAGGTTTTGCTTGTTGCCCAGGCTGGTCTCAAACTCCTGGGCTCAAGTGATCCTCCCACCTTGGCCTCTCAAAATGCTGGGATTATAGGTGTGAGCCACTGTGTGTGGCCTAGTTAAACATATTGATTGTGGTGGTCGTTACATGAATCTACACTTGTGATAAATTTGTTCATGTGATACATACACACACAAATGATGACATCTCTGAATAAGTTCTATGGATTGAACCAATGTAAATTTCTTGGTTTTGAAATTGCTTTATATACTCATGCAAGATGTTAACATGGAGGGGAAGCTGGATGAAGGGCAAATTGAATCTCTCTGTCCATTTCTTTGCACTTCCCTGTGAATCCTTAATTATTTCAAAATAAAAAGGTAAAAACAAACAAACAAAAAACCATGACTGCCAAGCCCTGCCCCACAGTTTCTGATTCAGTAGATCTGGAGTGTGTCATGAGATTTTGCATTTCTAGTAAGTTGCTAGGTGATGCTGCTCCACGTGTTGATAACCCCTTCTTTTGGCCATGAGGGAAATTTGAAGACAAAAACTAAGAGTTTCTATGGTTAAGTGCTCATAATTTAGAGAGAATAAGATAAGTAAAGAAATAATTGTAATGCAAGTAGGTACAATACAGATGCTAAAAACGAGATAGTTCTAGGAAAGTTTCAAGGAGGGACAGACTGAAACCAAAGCATCAAGGAAGATGTATAGAAGGGGAAACATCTGAGATGGATATGAAAGGATGAGGAAGATGATAAGATGCACAAGACTTGGAAGGGCATTTTAGACAGAGTAACTGCATGGACAAAGGCAATGGGAGAGAAAAATATCATTGAATTATTCAGGAAAGAAAGATTGATATAGTTTGAACAGAGTGTAAGAAAAGTGCAGGAGGTTATGCACAACCAGATGAAAAAGTTAGGTTGTAATTGAAATTATGTTCTAAGATTGGGAGCAGTTTTGTTAATAAACACTAAAATACAGAAATTTGAACTGGTTCAAATTTATTTGCTTGTTATGTTCAAAATTTAGTGTGGTAGAGAAGAACATAGGTTTTAGAGTCCCACAGTCATTGGCTCAAATTCACCACCCTGACCATATTGGCTTCATCATATTAATTCCCTCATAAAAAGGAGAAAACAATGCCTGCATTAAGGGTTGTCATGAGGCTGACATTAATAACCCCAAAGTGCTTATTACCATGCTTCCATAAATGATAGCTATTGTTATTATGGTTATTAGGAAGCTAAGACAAGTTATTCAGTGTGAACCATACTATATAGATATTTTGCCTTAGTTGGTGTGGTAATGGACATCTTTCCTGAAATATTTGTGACATGTATACAGAGTTCATGTTTTGAAATTTCCATATATACTTTATTAAAATTGCTCAAGCTATTAACACAATGTACTCTATATTCAAATAGTTTAATTATAATAAATGTATCATATGTGTTTCATCTAATCCAAAGGTTACAATTAGTTGTACTTATTAATGATACCCAATGACAGTAATGACCTAAAATTACATAATAATTTTCTCCTAGTTCTTCAAGCAAAGACATTTCTATTCATATGCTTACTTAAATGTTGCCAGTTTAATATGACCAATAACACTGTGATAAATGACTTTAAAATAGCTAAGACAACTTTCTGGACTCATCTTTTCCCCATTGGCCTTCCTGTTCTTGTTTCATTTCTGCTTCTAAAGCACACTGGAATCACTTTAGGAGCTTTCAGAAATCCTGATGCCCAAGTCATGCCCTACCCAGTTATCAAAATATCTGGGGGTGGGTAACAGGCTCCAGGATTTCAGGAGATGCCAATGCAACCAAGCCTGAAAACCTATGATTTAAAGTTTAGTAGTGCAGCTTTCAGATCAATAGTCAGGTGAGAACATAGAACAGATGGAGTGAAACTAGCAAAGTGCTACGATTGAGCAGCCGATGATCCAGTTTCCAATGCCTGGGCATCAACTATGAATCCAACCATATTTGCTGAGTGTCTATTATCTGCAAGCCACTATATTGAGAAGTATACACAAAAAAGTGTAAGACAAGCACTGACACACCGTTCAATTTATATAGATTCAACCATATAAAAAAAGAATAAACCATACTAAGTAGAGTTAAATGGCAAAAAAGTATAATACCAGAGATCAATGTGAAGGTTTTGAGGTTGACTGGTGGAGTGATTTAGTTTCTGTGCACTTTTTTTCTTGAATATGTGTCTCCAAATACCTATGATTTTTCCCAAATATGGGCATTCTCTTATGTTGCTGCCCTTATCAGGAATGTCCTCCCTCCCCTGTTCTGTTTCCAAGACCCTCATGATCAACAAGACCCCAGGTTTCCCACTGCATTTGTCATCACATGGATCATCAGTTACATGTTCTTAAAGCCTTTCATGTGGTTCATGCTTGTCTTCAGTTCTCTGTGCACCCTAAACTTCAGTGTCTTCCATAGCCCTTCTGTTGGCTGGGCTGGAAGAGGGGCATGATAGATGCTGGTTGAATTGAATTCTTTAGTTTTAGAGAAACCCTGTCATTGAAAGAGAATATAGTTAACTTTAAGAAGACAAGAAGTATTGCTTGCAAGTTCTTATTGACATGTTTGAGCAGAGTGGATTAAAATACCTACCTGCTAATACAATTAATAATCTGCATTATTTTATTTTATTTTCTAATGCAGGGCTGATTCTAGGGAGAATAGAAATTCAGAAAACCACGTCTTCATTCTCTCCTCCTTGTGACTTGATACTTGTCCCTTGGCAAAAGGCCACAGGACCCCTTCCCTCATTTCTATCTCAGGCTTGTTCTCCTTGTGTAACTGCTAAGCTCTAGGCATTTCATGATTTTTCCTCGCCTTCATAAAAAAATATAAATGTACAGATCTGAAGCTCCATTCTCCCTATGCCATTCTTGCTACTTCCTTGAAATTGGTTAATGAGATAAATAGTAGACATATTATTTGTTTAATAAAACCAAATCCAGGCTAATGTGTTCTTGAAAAAAGGTTAAACCCTCAACCCCCTTTACATCCCCAGTAATTCAAGGGCATTTAATTATTGTCTTCTTGAGACTATACCTTTGCTTAAACTCAAAAAAGTGATTTTTATAATGAAACTTCTAAGTCAGAAAGAATAGACAATGGTGGTCTTTTTATAGAAAAGTAAAAGTGAGGCCACACATGGTGGCTCACTCCTGTAATCTCAGCATTTTGGGAGCCCAAGGTGGGAGGATCACTTGAGGTCAGGAGTTTGAGACCAGCCTGGCCAGCATACCAAAAAACACAAAAATCAGCTGGGTGTGGGGGCGGGTGCCTGTAGTCCCAGCTACTCGGGAGGCTGAGGTGGGAGAATTGCTTGAACCTGGGAAGCAGAGGTTGCAGTGAGCCGAAATTGCACCACTGCACTAAAAAAAAAAAAAAAAAAAGAAAAAGAAAAGTGAAGGTAGGTAACTAGTATTTGTTGAGTGCTTCCTCTGTGCTAGGCATTTTATTGCAAGCTATATGCACATAATATCATTAAATCCTCACACCAGCTCTGTGAGATAGGTCCTATTATTATGCTAATTTTATACATGAGGAAATTGAGACTTCAGGCAGTAACCTCCCAAGGTAAGAAAGAGCAAATAGTGATACTGAAGTCCACTTTTATCTCAATGTGTTCTAAAGCTGAATGACTTTACAGGATTCAAAGTGAGGTCCAGCTGTTGCTGTAAGGAGTATAGACAAGGCTTGGTCCTCCATCATTCAATCATCAGGGTCTCCTAGTATATGTGGGGCTCCCATCTGTGAGTCTTTACCTGCCTTTATGTGAGACTGGACCCAGAGCTAACTTCCTCTGCCCCATATGTAGGTGTGTGCTGCGGTTAAACATGACTGCCTATGGGGAGGATGTCAGGGGCACACACCACAGAGCACCCTGCTCCACATAGCTGTGGAAGGAACAAGAAAGTTTCCTGTGATACTTATTTTAGAAACTTTGAAGGCCAGTTAAAAGAAAGGCATTGGCTGCCTTTAGAAAGCCACTTTAGTTGAGCAAGAGGTTGCTTTCCATCCAAAAGGAGGTGACGCAGTGCCTATTAGGAGTGTAGGACAGGGTTCATGAACTCTTGAGCCAAGGCAAAGTGAGAACTTCATCAAGGACACCCTGGTGGTAGAAAGTCACATCTTACAACCTCTATTTAGAAAGAAAAACTTGTCCCTTCTGCCCCAACTAGTGCATAGGCATTCAGAGAAGTGGACTTCCCCCTCCACCACCCTCAAGCCTTAAATGGGTCATCGGGAGTAAAGACACCTGGGATGGGGAGAAAGGACAGGTGACCCTTCTCTTTCAACCCCATGTCCCTCTCAGCTGGAATTCTGCCCAGGCTCAGAGAAGGACTGACAAATCCAAGTGATCACAAGCCATGGAAAGGGTCAGTGATCCTCTTACTGAATAAATAAGTTTTCTTCTCAGAGTTCTCCCTCTCTTGTCTTCCCCAACAGGTGAAAGAAGTGTGGGCGTGGAAAGCAACTCAGATAGCACAGTTAGAAACAATGCTAGAGACAATAATATGGAAAAAATCAAAGTGAGCTTCCAGTGTGCATGTCAACAAAAGATGAGCAAAGTGTCAAAGAACGAGGTGGAGCCATCTAGGTTCCAGGCATTTTTTGGGATTTGTGTCTCCTCCTTTCCCCCTCAGGGCTTTGGCTTGCTCTGCTCCTGCCATGAGTGGCCTTCCTGTTTGCCTCTGCTGCCCAGATGCATCAAGGACAACCATCCTCTCTGGCTCCCTGCCTGAATCTCCAGTACTTATTTCTCCTCTCCCTTAACTGGTCCCCCAACCTCAGCTCACTGTTGTCACAGCTCCTCTGTACCTGCTAAGTACTCCCATCCCTGTGTCTCTGTACTGTCCTAGTTTACCTTTCTCGGTATCATTTATACAGCAGTTGTTTCAGGATTTGTTTTGAATGTGGGTGAATCTCCAAACTCTAATGGCCCCCAAATTCAAGTGGAGGTTGCAAACCACACTGCCCAGTCATCTGGGGCTTCCCAAATTCTCTTTCTCTTTCTTTTATTTATTTTTATTTTTATTTTGAGACAAGGTCTCACTCTGTTGCCCAAGTCGGAGGGCAGTGATGATCTCGGCTCATTGCAACCTCTGCCTCCCAGGTTCAAGCAATTCTCTTGCCTCAGTCTCCCAAATAGCTGGGACTACAGGTGCCTGTCATCACGATTGGCTAATTTTTGTATTTTTTGGTAGAGACGGGGTTTTAGCATGTTGGCCAGACTGGTCTCGAACTCCTGACCTCAAGTGATTCACCCGCCTTGGCCTCCCAAATTGCTGAGATTACAGGCATGAGCCACCATGCCCGGCCTCTCTTCTTCTTTTAAAAATGAAACCTGGGGGTGGAGCCAAGATGGCCAAAAGGAACAGTTCCAGTCTACAGCTCCCAGCATGAGTGATGCAGAAGACAGGTGATTTCTGCATTTCAGATGAACTGAGGTACTGGGTTCATCTCACTGGGGAGTATCAGCCAGTGGGTGCAGGACAGTGGGTGCAGTGCACCGAGCATGAGCTGAAGCAGGGCGAGGCATCACCTCACCCGGGAAGTGCAAGGGGTCAGGGAATTCCCTTTCCTAGTCAAAGAAATGGGTGACAGATGGCACCTGGAAAATTGGGTCACTCCCACCTTAATACTACACTTTTCCAATGGTCTTAGCAAACGGCACACCAGGAGATTATATCCCATGCCTGGCTCGGAGTGTCCTACGCCCACAGAGCTTTGCTTATTGCTAGCACAGCAGTCTGAGATCAAACTGCAAGGCGGCAGTGAGGCTGGGGAGGGGCGCCCGCCATTGCCGAGGCTTCAGTAGGTAAACAAAGCTGCCGGGAAGCTCGAACTGGGTGGAGCCCACTGCAGCTCAAAGAGGCCTGCCTGCCTCTGTAGACTCCACCTCTGGGGGCAGGGCATAGCTAAACAAAAGGCAGGAGAAACCTCTGCAGACTTAAATGTCCCTGTCTGACAGCTTTGAAGAGAGTAGTAGTTCTCCCAGCACGCAGCTGGAGATCTGAGAATGGATAGACTGCCTTCTCAAGTGGGTCCCTGACCCCTGAGTAGCCTAACTGGGAGGCACACCCCCGTAGGGGCAGACTGACACCTCGCATGGCTGGATACCCCTCTGAGACAAAACTTCCAGAGGAACGATCAGGCAGCAACATTTGCTCTTCACCAGTATCCACTGTTCTGCAGCCTCTGCTGCTGATACCTAGGCAAACAGGGTCTGGAGTGGACCTCCAAAAAACTCCAACAGACGTGCAGGTGAGGGTCCTAACTGTTAGAAGGAAAACTAACAAACAGAAAGGACACCCACACCAAAACCCCATCTGTACGTCACCATCATCAAAGACCAAAGGTAGATAAAACCACAAAGATGGGGAAAAAACAGAGCAGAAAAACTGGAAACTCTAAAAATCAGAGTGCCTTTTCTCCTCCAAAGGAATGCAGCTCCTCACCAGCAGCGGAACAAAGCTGGATGGAGAATGACTTTGACTAGTTGAGAGAAGATCAACTCAGCTTCAGACGATCAAACTACTCCGAGCTAAAGGAGGAAGTTCGAACCCATGGCAAAGAAGTTAAAACGTTGGAAAAAAGTTAGATGAATGGCTAACTAGAATAACCAATGCAGAGAAGTCCGTAAAGGACCTGATGGAGCTGAAAACCATGGCATGAGAACTATGTGACGAATGCACAAGCCTCAGTAGCCGATTCGATCAACTGGAAGAAAAGGTATCAGTCATGGAAGATCAAATGAATGAAACGAAGTGAGAAGAGAAGTTTAGATAAAAAAGAATAAAAAGAAATGAATAAAGCCTCCAAGAAATATGGGACTATGTGAAAAGACTAAATCTATGTCTGATCGGTGTACCTGAAAGTGACGGGGAGAATGGAACCAAGTTGGAAAACACTCTGCAGGATATTACCCAGGAGAACTTCCCCAATCTAGCAAGGCAGGCCAACATTCAAATTCAGGAAATACAGAGAACCCCACAAAGATATTCCTCAAGAAGAGCAACTCCAAGACACATAATTGTAAAATTCACCAAAGTTGAAATGAAGGAAAAAATGTTAAGGGCAGCCAGAGAGAAAGGTCAGGTTACCCACAAAGGGAAGCCCATCAGACTAACAGCCAGAAAAGAGTGGGGGCCAATATTCAACATTCTTAAAGAAAAGAATTTTCAACCCAGAATCTCATATCCAGCCAAACTAAGCTTCATAAGTGAAGGAGAAATAAAATACTTTACAGACAAGCAAATGCTGAGAGATTTTGTCACCACCAGGCCTGCCCTAAAAGAGCTCCTGAAGGAAGCACTAAACATGGAAAGGAACAACCGGTACCAGCCACTGCAAAAACATGCCAAATTGTAAAGACCATCAAGGCTAGGGAGAAACTGCATCAACCAACGAGCAAAATAACCAGCTAACATCATAATGACAGGATCAAATTCACACATAACAATATTAACCTTAAATGTAAATGGACTAAATGCTCCAATTAAAAGACACAGACTGGCAAATTGGATAAAGAGTCAACACCCACCAGTGTGCTGTTTTCAGGAAATCCATCTCATGTGCAGAGACACACATAGGCTCAAAATAAAGGGATAGAGGACGATCTACCAAGCAAATGGAAAACAAAAAATGGCAGGGGTTGCAATCCTAGTCTCTGATAAAATACACTTTAAACCAACAAAGATCAAAAGAGACAAAGAAGGCCATTACATAATGGTAAAGGGATCAATTCAACAAGAAGAGCTAACTATCCTAAATATCTATGCACCCAATACAGGAGAACCCAGATTCATAAAGCAAGTCCTTAGAGACCTACAAAGAGACTTAGACTCCCACACAGTAATAATGGGAGACTTTAACACCCCACTGTCAACATTAGACAGATCAACGAACAGAAAGTTAACAAGGATATCCAGAAATTGAACTCAGCTCTGCACCAAGTGGGCCTAATAGACATCTACAGAACTCTCCACGCCAAATCAACAGAATATACATTCTTTTCAGCACCACACCACACCTATTCCAAAACTAACCACATAGTTGGAAGTAAAGCACTCCTCAGCAAATGTAAAAGAACAGAAATTATAACAAACTGTCTCTCAGATCACAGTGCAATCAAACTAGAACTCAGGATTAAGAAACTCACTCAAAACCGCTCAACTACATGGAAACTGAACAACCTGCTCCTGAATGACTACTGGGTACATAACAAAATGAAGGCAGAAATAAAGATGTTCTTTGAAATCAACGAGAACAAAGACACAACATACCAGAATCTCTGGGACACATTCAAAGCAGGGTGTAGAGGGAAATTTATAGCACTAAATGCCCACAAGAGAAAGCAGGAAAGATCCAAAATTGACACCCTAACATCACAATTAAAAGAACTAGAGAAGCAAGAGCAAACACATTCAAAAGCTAGCAGAAGGCAAGACATAACTAAGATCGGAGCAGAACTGAAGGAGATAGAGACACAAAAAAACCCTTAAAAAAATCAATGAATCCAGGAGCTGGTTTTTTGAAAAGATCAACAAAATTGATAGACCACTAGCAAGACTAATAAAGAAGAAAAGAGAGAAGAATCAAATAGATGCAATAAAAAATGATAAAGGGGATATCACCACCGATCCCACAGAAATACAAACTACCATCAGAGAATACTATAAACACCTCTACGCAAATAAACTAGAAAATCTAGAAGAAATGGATAAATTCCTCGACACATACACCATCCCAAGACTAAACCAGGAAGAAGTTGAATCTCTGAATAGATCAATACCAGGCTCTGAAATTGACGCAATAATTAATAGCTTACCAACCAAAAAAAGTCCAGGATCAGATGGATTCACAGCTGAATTCTACCAGAGGTACAAGGAGGAACTGGTACCATTCCTTCTGAAACTATTCCAATCAATAGAAAAAGAGGGAATCCTCCCTAACTCATTTTATGAGGCCAGCATCATCCTGATACCAAAGCCTGGCAGAGACACAACAAATAAAGAGAATTTTAGACCAATATCCTTGATGAACATTGATGCAAAAATCCTCAATAAAATACTGGCAAACCAAATCCAGCAGCACATCAAAAAGCTTATCCACCATGATCAAGTGGGCTTCATCCCTGGGATGCAAGGCTGGTTCAACATATGCAAATCAATAAACATAATCCAGCATATAAACAGAACCAATGACAAAAACCACATGATTATCTCAATAGATGCAGAAAGGCCTTTGACAAAATTCAACAACGCTTCATGCTAAAAAATCTCAATAAATTAGGTATTGATGGGACATATCTCAAAATAATAAGAGCTATCTATGACAAACCCACAGCCAATATCATACTGAATGGGCAAAAACTGGAAGCATTCCCTTTGAAAACTGGCACAAGACAAGGATGCCCTCTCTCACCACTCCTATTCAACATAGTGTTGGATGTTCTGGCCAGGGCAATTAGGCAGGAGAAGGAAATAAAGGGTATTCAGTTAGGGAAAGAGGAAGTCAAATTGTCCCTGTTTGCAGATGACATGATTGTATATCTAGAAAACCCCATGGTCTCAGCCCAAAATCTCCTTAGGCTGATAGGCAACTTCAGCAAAGTCTCAGGATACAAAATCAATGTGCAAAAATCACAAGCATTCTTATACACCAATAACAGACAGAGAGCCAAATCATGAGTGAACTCCCATTCACAATTGCTTCAAAGAGAATAAAATACCTAGGAATCCAACTTACAAGGGATGTGAAGGACCTCTTCAAGGAGAACTACAAATCGCTGCTCAATGAAATAAAAGAGGATACAAACAAATGGAAGAACATTCCATGCTCATGGGTAGGAAGAATCAATACCGTGAAAATGGCCATACTGCCCAAGGTAATTTATGGATTCAATGCCATCCCCATCAAGCTACCAATGACTTTCTTCACAGAATTGGAAAAAAACTACTTTGAAGTTCATATGGAACCAAAAAAGAGCCCACATCACCAAGTCAATCCTAACCCAAAAGAACAAAGCTGGAGGCCATCACACCACCTGACTTCAAACTATATTATGAGACTACAGTAACCAAAACAGCATGGTACTGGTACCACAACAGAGATATAGATCAATGGAACAGAACAGAGCCCTCAGAAATAACGCCGCATATCTACAATTATCTGATCTTCGACAAACCTGACAAAAACAAGAAATGGGGAAAGGATTCCCTATTTAATAAATGGTGCTGGGAAAACTGGCTAGCCATATGTAGAAAGCTGAAACTGGATCCCTTCCTTACACCTTATGCAAAAATTAATTCAAGATGGATTAAAGACTTACATGTTAGACCTAAAACCATAAAAACTCTAGAAGAAAACCTAGGCATTACCATTCAGGACATAGGCATGGGCAAGGACTGCATGTCTAAAACACCAAAAGCAATGGCAACAAAAGCCAAAATTGACGAATGGGATCTAATTAAACTAAAGAGCTTCTGCACAGCAAAAGAAACTACCATCAGAGTGAACAGGCAACCTACAAAATGGGAGAAAAATTTCGCAACCTACTCATCTGACAAAGGGCTAATATCCAGAATCTACAATGAACTCAAACAAATTTACAAGAATAAAACAAACAACCCCATCAAAAAGTGGGCAAAGGACATGAACAGGCACTTCTCAAAAGAAGACATTTATACAGCCAAAAAACACATGCAAAAATGCTCATCATCACTGGCCATCAGAGAAATGCAAATCAAAACCACAGTGAGATACCATCTCACACCAGTTAGAATGGCCATCATTAAAAAATCAGGAAACAACAGGTGCTGGAGAGGATGTGGAGAAATAGGAACACTTTTACACTGTTGGTGGGACTGTAAACTAGTTCAACCATTGTGGAAGTCAGTGTGGAGATTCCTCAGGGATCTAGAACTAGAAATACCATTTGACCCAGCCATCCCATTACTGGGTATATACCCAAAGGACTATAAATCATGCTGCTATAAAGGCACATGCACACATATGTTTATTGTGGCACTCTTCACAATAGCAAAGACTTGGAACCAACTCAAATGTCCAACAATGATAGACTGGATTAAGAAAATGTGGCACATATACACCATGGAATATTATGCAGCCATAAAAAATGATGAGTTCACGTCCTTTGTAGGGACATGGATGAAACTGGAAATCATCATTCTCAGTAAACTATCTCAAGGACAAAAAACCAAACACCGCATGTTCTCACTCACAGGTGGGAATTGAACAATGAGAACACACGGACACAGGAAGGGGAACATCACACTTGGGGTACTGTTGTGGGGTGGGGGGAGGGAGGAGGGATAGCATTAGGAGATATACCTAATGTTAAATGAGGAGTTAATGGGTGCAGCACATCAACCTGGCACATGTATGCATATGTAATAAACCTGCACGTTGTGCACATGTACCCTAAAACTTAAAGTATAATAATAAAAAAAATGAAACGTAGTAGGGCTCCTGTGCTTTCTGTCACAGTCCTTTTGCTCTTCTATCATGGAGCACCACCTGAATCAGGCAGGAACAATTAGCCATTACCGAAGACAGATTCGTTTTCACTTGTGAAACTGCTGTTGGTTGTACAATATTTACAGTCGTTTGGAGCATGTGTCAGCCTAAGCAAGTATGACAGAATCAATGTGGCAGGAAAATAAAGATTTGTATTTATTCTCTCTGTGTGATTCCATTCCCTTGACTCCTCCCCACACAGCAGGTAAGCAGCCTTTTTCCAGCAGCAAAAATTGCTTGGAGTTTCTATTAGTTTCCGAAGTTGAGTTTTGTTGTGAAGTCTAAGCTCACTGAAGACATTTTGCTGGGTGTTCTAAGAGGGAGGGGAAGCTTTCAGTGGTCCTAAGAGAGGAAAATGGGGGAGATGCTTGCAAAGAGATTCCTGGGAAATAGTTGGAATGTTGGTGGGGGCCTGTGGGTCATTCCAAGGTGTTGTCCTGGAGTGGGGACAACACCTCAGAGGCTTAGGAGCTTCCAGGCAGAAGCAGCAGGACCTTGAAATATGAGAAAATCCTTTGGATTGGGAGACTGGGCCTCTCTGATAAACAGAGTGAACAAGCAGCTGGAGAAAAATCTTAGATACTTTCACATCATGTGAAAATGATGACAATGATGGTGATAGATATTTGCTGCACAGCTAAGTGCCAGACATCATTCTAGGACACATGTATATTAACTCATCTATTGTCTAAAAACTCTATGAAGTAGTTACTATCATATCTCCATTAGTCATCAGAGAGGTTAATTAAGTTACCCAACATCTCACACTGGTAAGTGGCAGGACCAGCATGCAAATCTAGGTGGTCTGGTTCTAGAGCCTTCAGATAATGTCATTTTTACCTCTCTAAAAGGAGACCTTTGCATGACCTTGAGTTGGAGGCGGCAGTGAGTAGGAAGAAACAAAACCCCATAATGACTAAAATTGAATTTCCCACCACTTGCTGGGATGGAGATTGAGTTTTATTTAGGTTTGTAGAAAGGAAATAAACAAATGTGACTTTTTTTGTATTACTAGCTTGTGGACCAAAAATCAAAGCTTTTTCATATATAAAAAACTTATTTTTAAAATACTGTATTAACATTACCACCAACAAATACAAGGCAGGGAATTGACTTCAGACTGCATGATTCATTTAATCTTGCATATTTTGTTCTCTCATCAGGTCTAGATCACCTACAGACTCTCTCTAGCTGTAGCTCTCTAAAGAGACTTCTCCCCACTGAGACCTAGCGGGGCCAACACAGCTAGATGTGGAAATAAGCTGTGTGCTCCGAAAAGATGGGTGCCATGGTAACCTCATGAATAAGGAAGGGTTGGTGATTCTATGTCAGGTGGGTGGGCTTTTGTAGACACACATAAAAATGCATATTCATTGATTAAACAATTTCCTAGTGTTTTTTTTTTGTATTTGAACTGTATGATTATACTAACACAAAACAAAAAACAACGTGAAGAAAATTTCTTTCTATTTATCACTAGCTTGAGGGTATGATTTAGACAATAGTTCTAAAGAGAAATGAAAGAGGAAGAATAATTTAGACACTACAGAAAGCTATGATTTCAAGAGGGTTGTGAGCTGTGGGATAAGTTGTGATGGGTGTTGGGAGCCACCTCAGGAGAACCAGTTTGCAGCCACATGGATTCTCTTGCGGTTCTTTGAATAGGTTGAGTTTTTCTTGCCTCTGGATCTTTGTACTTGCTGTGCCCTTGGTATAAAAGCTCTTCCTTCACTTTTCTTTGTGCCTGGCTCCTTCTCAGCCTTCCATGACCATGCTTTCTAAAATAGGTCCTCTCTCCCTGTTCTGCCTCTCAGCATCCTGCCTGCTTCCTTCACAGATCTATCATAATCTTAAATGTGGTATTTGCTTACTTCCTAATCAGGTTATTTATTTATTTGATCGGCTCCCCACTCCCTGCTCCCTGCCATAATATAAGCTCTATGAAGTTAGAGACTGTTCTCTTTACCCCAGTACTCAGCATAGTGTTTGTACAGAAAACAGTATCAATTAATATGTGTTGGATAAGGTGCAAATGGAACTCCCAGGAGTCAGGCTTGGCTGTACAATTGGTAGTTCTTTTTCCTCCCCTCGGCAGTGCTGTACTTGAACAAAAACCTCTCTACTTATACTCACTTTGTCTCACATAATCCTTTTCACATTATTATCTTGGTTTGGCTGTGCCCTAGGCTTCTGTTTTGTAGATAGATGACTGTTCCATTTGCTCCATGTCAACCTGATTCTCCACCACGGCTTTTGCCTCTGGTTTTTGCTGTTTGACCTTATTTCTCCCAACTCCTGCTGCTTTCCTTCCTAGCAATGGCTCCTGTGACATTGTCATTGACTTGACTGGATTAGATTCCCATAGCAGATGCATTCCACTTAAAATTAAAAAAAAATTTAATTGAACAAAAATATGCTACACTTTCATAAAAAGAAAAATAAAAACCAGATTTTAACATGATTTTAATTAGGCTCATCTTAAATTTTTTATTCTTATTTATTTATTTATATTGGAGAAAAGATTTCTCTCTGTCACCCAGGCTTGAGTGCAGTGGCACAATCATGGCTCACTGAAGCCTCATTTTGTTCTCAAGTGATCCTCCCGTCTCAGCCTCCAGAGTAGATAGGACTACAGGCACACTGCAGCATGCCTGGCTAATTAAAAAACAATTTTTTTGTAGAGACAATCTCACTATGTTGCCCAGGCTGGCCTCAAACTCTTGGCCTCACATGATCCTCTGCCTTCAGCCTCCCCAAATGCTGGGATTACAGATGTAAGCCACCATGCCCAGCTGAGCTCATCTTAATTAGACAATTAAAAAAATACATGGGTTGGTTATTCAATTCCATACTCCAATTGTAAGACTTAACAAAACTATTTATTATGAACTACTTTTGAAAGTTTTTTTTTTTTATTGTACTTTAAGTTTTAGGGTACATGTGCACAAAGTGCAGGTTTGTTACATATGTATCCATGTGCCATGTTGGTGTGCTGCACCCATTAACTCGTCATTTAGAATCAGGTGCATCTCCTAATGCTATCCCTCCCCCCTCCCCCCGCCCCACAACAGTCCCTGGAGTGTGATGTTCCCCTTCCTGTGTCCATGTGTTCTCATTGTTCAATTCTCACCTATGAGTAAGAACATGCAGTGTTTGGTTTTTTGTCCTTGCGATAGTTTACTGAGAATGATGATTTCCAGTTTCATCCATGTCCCTACAAAGGACATGAACTCATCGTTTTTTATGGCTGCATAGTATTCCATGGTGTATATGTGCCACATTTTCTTAATCCAGTCTATCATTGTAGGACATCTGGGTTGGTTCCAAGTCTTTGCTATTGTGAATAGTGCTGCAATAAACATACGTGTGCATGTGTCTTTATAGCAGCATGATTTATAGTCCTTTGGGTATATACCCAGTAATGGGATGGCTGGGTCAAATGGTATTTCTAGTTCTAGATCCCTGAAGAATCACCACACTGACTTCCACAATGGTTGAACTAGTTTACAGTCCCACCAACAGTGTAAAAGTGTTCCTATTTCTCCACATCCTCTCCAGCACCTATTGTTTCCTGACTTTTTAATGATGGCCATTCTAACTGATGTGAGGTGGTATCTCATTGTGGTTTTGATTTGCATTTCTCTGATGGCCAGTGATGATGAGCATTTTTTCATGTGTTTTTTGGCTGCATAAATGTCTTCTTTTGAGAAGTGTCTGTTCATGTCCTTTGCCCACTTTTTGATGGGGTTGTTTGTTTTTTTCTTGTAAATTTGTTTGAGTTCATTGTAGATTCTGGATATTAGCCCTTTGTCAGATGAGTAGGTTGCGAAATTTTTCTCCCATTTTGTAGGTTGCCTGTTCACTCTGATGGTAGTTTCTTTTGCTGTGCAGAAGCTCTTCAGTTTAATTAGATCCCATTTGTCAATTCTGGCTTTTGTTGCCATCACTTTTAGTGTTTTAGACATGCAGTCCTTGCCCATGCCTATGTCCTGAATGGTAATGCTTAGGTTTTCTTCTAGAGTTTTTATGGTTTTAGGTCTAACATGTAAGTCTTTAATCCATCTTGAATTAATTTTTGCCTAAGGTGTAAGGAAGGGATCCAGTTTCAGCTTTCTACATATGGCTAGCCAGTTTTCCCAGCACCATTTATTAAATAGGGAATCCTTTCCCCATTGCTTTTGTCAGGTTTGTCAAAGATCAGATAGTTGTAGATATGCGGCATTATTTCTGAAGGCTCTGTTCTGTTCCATTGATCTATATCTCTGTTTTGGTACCAGTACCATGCTGTTTTGGTTACTGTAGCCTTGTAGTATAGTTTGAAGTCAGGTGGTGTGATGCCTCCAGCTTTGTTCTTTTGGGTTAGGATTGACTTGGCGATGCGGGCTCTTTTTTGGTTCCATATGAACTTCAAAGTAGTTTTTTCCAATTCAGTGAAGAAAGTCATTGGTAGCTTGATGGGGATGGCATTGAATCTATAAATTACATTGGGCAGTATGGCCATTTTCATGATATTGATTCTTCCTACCCATGAGCATGGAATGTTCTTCCATTTGTTTGTATCCTCTTTTATTTCATTGAGCAGTGGTTTGTAGTTCTTATTGAAGAGGTCCTTCACATCCCTTGTAAGTTGGATTCCTAGGTATTTTATTCTCTTTGAAGCAATTGAGAATGGTAGTTCACTCATGATTTGGCTCTCTGTTTGTCTGTGATTGGTGTATAAGAATGCTTGTGATTTTTGCACATTGATTTTGTATCCTGGGACTTTGCTGAAGTTGTTTATCAGCTTAAGGAGATTTTGGGCTGAAACAATGGGGTTTTCTAGATATACAGTCATGTCATCTGCAAACAGGGACAATTTGACTTCCTTTTTTCCTAATTGAATACCCTTTATTTCCTTCTCCTGCCTAATTGCCCTGGCCAGAATGTCCAACACTATGTTGAATAGGAGTGGTGAGAGAGGGCATCCCTGTCTTGTGCCAGTTTTCAAAGGGAATGCTTCCAGTTTTTGCCCATTCAGTATGATATTGGCTGTGGGTTTGTCATAGATAGCTCTTACTATTTTGAGATATGTCCCATCAATACGTAATTTATTGAGATTTTTTAGCATGAAGCGTTGTTGAATTTTGTCAAAGGCCTTTTCTGCATCTATTGAGATAATCATGTGGTTTTTGTCATTGGTTCTGTTTATATGCTGGATTATGTTTGTTGTTTTGCATATGTTGAACCAGCCTTGCATCCCAGGGATGAAGCCCACTTGATCATGGTGGATAAGCTTTTTGATGTGCTGCTGGATTTGGTTTGCCAGTATTTTATTGAGGATTTTTGCATCAATGTTCATCAAGGATATTGGTCTAAAATTCTCTTTATTTGTTGTGTCTCTGCCAGGCTTTGGTATCAGGATGATGCTGGCCTCATAAAATGAGTTAGGGAGGATTCCCTCTTTTTCTATTGCTTGGAATAGTTTCAGAAGGAATGGTACCAGTTCCTCCTTGTACCTCTGGTAGAATTCGGCTGTGAATCCATCAGGTCCTGGACTCTTTTTGGTTGGTAAGCTATTGATTATTGCCACAGTTTCAGAGCCTGTTATTGATCTATTCAGAGATTCAACTTCTTCCTGGTTTAGTCTTGGGATGGTGTATGTGTCGAGGAATTTATCCATTTCTTCTAGATTTTGTAATTTATATGCGTAGAGGTGTTTGTAGTATTCTCTGATGTACTTTTGAAAGTTTTACTTAAAAAAAAAAATCTACATTCAGGATATTTTTCCAGGAACTCAGAGTGCCCAAATTCTTTAATCAATTTACGTGATGAGAAATACACCTAAAATTACCTTACTAAACCCCACCACTAGTTGGAATTCAAGATATGGAAATTCTTATCAGGAATTCATTGACTTTCTCAGAAGAGACTAAATCTTTATCTCTAAATGCCCTTCATTCTTAGCAAGGGATTTGGGATTTTGAACATCATCTAGAAGGAAAAGTCTTTCCCCAAAAGGACAATTTCCTTTACTTTGATTGGTGCCAAAGTGTTTCTATTTTCGTGTCTAGACTGAAACCACATTATCTTCCTGCTACCTAGTTTTTGAACTCTTTCAACACCCTCTGCCTCAGTGGAGAATAGAACCAGCCTCAGAAACTTACTCTTATCTTTGTTCGTGTCCCTTCTGTGCATGAGATGGAGGCTTTACATTATGTTTGGAGGGAGCAGGTGGGAGGAGCAGCTGGTGTGAGAAGTGAGCAGCCTGACAACAGTAAAAGTGAGAAGCATGTGAGCATGTGTGTGTGCATGTGTGTGTGTGTGTACGTGCGTGTGTGTGAAGAGAGAGAAAGTGCCACAATATGAAAATTTGCCCATAAATTGTAAGCCTTACAGTCTGTTCTCCAGAGCTAACAGTACAATAAACGTGCCAGGTAAAAAGTCAGTTGAGACCCTAGACGTTGTGAAAATCAGAACGGCAGAAATTTGGATTAATATTTGTTAAAACAAAGCCCAATTTACAAAGAATTTCAGTGATACATTATAACATTATGTTTTTCATTGTTTCTTTTAGATATAATTCAATTTACATATTTAATTTACTCAGAATACTTTTGTGCCCTTATTCTGTGTCAGGTTCTGTCACAGCCTCTGGGGATGACAGGGAACAAGACAGACTCTATTCTCATTGAATTTACTAATTTTCTTTTCTTTTCATTTTGAGACAGGGTCTCATTCTGTCACCCAGGCTGGATCTCAGCTCACTGCAACCTCTGCATCCCAGGATCAAGCCATTTTCTCACCTCAGCCTCCCGAGTAGCTGGGACTACAGGTGTGTGCCACCACACCTGGCTAATTTTTGTATTTTTTTGTAGAGACAGGGTCTCACTATGTTGCTCAGGCTGGTCTCAAACTTCTAGGATCAAGCAATCTGCCTGCTTTGGCCTTCCATACTAATTTTTTTTTTTTTTAATGGCAGAACACTCAGGCTATTTGGGGTTGCTGTAACTGTTGTTTTTACACAATGAAATAAACATTGTCCCTTTTTCAAGTTTGAATTATTATTTTTTAAGTTTCAATTATTAATAAATTATTTTAACAGTAGGTCTGTTGCAACAATGCATTTTATAGAGCTATCTAATTGAAATCTTTCAACTTTTTATCTGGAATGTTACCTGAAATTGAAAGCCTACATATCTTTTCAAACATTAATGTTAGCCCAGGATGACACATTTAATTGGAGATTATAAACTATAATTTTTATCTTTTTCATTTTGTGAGCCATTCATTTTTATTCTATTATATTTAAATCTAATTAAATGGTTGATTGAATAGGTAATATATGAACATATTACAGCATTAAAAATATGCACAGAGTCATGAATACTAAGAGTAAATTTCCCTTACTTCCTCTCTCCTGGCCAGCTTCTCCTCCCTATAGGCAACCTTGTTATGAGTTTCTTATGTATGTTTAGAAAGATATTCATTACATAAGCAAGCATATGTATGTATGTGTATATATATATTTCTCTGCTTCTGCAAACCCAAAAGGAATTATAATACACATATTTTTCTGCATTCCTTCACTCAACAATATATCTTTTTATTCCAAATTAGTGTATAGAAAGCTCCTTTTAACAGTTACATAGAATTCCATTGTGTAAATATACTGTATTTTATTTAAGCAGCTCCTGTTGATGGGCATTTAGGTCCTTTCCAATCTTTCCAAATAATGCAATGATGTATATCCTTGTGCATACATAATTTGGCAAATATTCATATGTATTGTAGGATAAATATCTGGAACTGGAATTCCTAGGTCAAAAACTCTGTACACTTGTGCTTTTCATATATACTGTCAAATTGTTCTCAGTATGTTGTATCAATTTACACTGATAATATATTCTTTGGGCAAGCTTTTGAGAAAACAGGTTCTTAAGTATTGCCAAGTTTTTGATTCTTATCAATCTAATAAGTAGAAAATGCTACCTCTTAGTAACTCTAATTTGTATTTCTGTTATTATGAGTAAGACTGAGCATCTTTTCATATGTGTAAGAGTTATTCACATTTCCTGTTTTTTAAATGGCTTAAAACAACACAAACTTATTAAATTATAGTTTTGGAGGTCATAAGTTTTTTCTCCACATTTCTTTTCTAGAAACTGTCTGTTCATAATCATTGCCAGTTTTTCAACAGAGCTAGTGGCATTTAGCCCTAGTGTAATGCAAAATATGTTGCAAATATTTTATCCAGCTTGTTGTTTTCTTTTAACCTTGAGATGGTGTTTCTTTTTCATGTAGAATTTTTATGTAGTTGAATTTATCAACTTTTCATTTTATGTTGTCTAGGTTTTGTATTATATTGAGAAAGGCTTTCTTAACTCAAAATTGTAAAAATAATTCTCTCATGTTTTCATACATTTATAGTTTTTGTTTTGTTTTTAACATTTAAATACTTAAGACTTCTGGAGTTTTTTTTGGTGTAAGATATGATACTGGGACAAAAGGAACTCTACTGGTTAAGTTCAGCTAAGAATGATAATTAAAGTAATGAGATATGGATAAGATTGAAGTTTCTGTGTCTCTCTCATGCAGATTCAGAGCTTGTATAATATTTCATGATGAAGGATTTCTGCTCTTTCCATTTCATTACTTCACTTTCAGAAACTTCTATTTCCAAGGTCACTTCATGGTCCAAGATGGCTTTTGGAGTGCCATCCAAGACTTACGGATTCCAGCCAGCAGGAAGGAGGAAAGGATGAAAAAAGCCATATCCTTTCCCTTTAAAAACACTTATTGAAAGCTGTATATCAATTCTATATTCATCCTTATTGGCTAGTACTTAAGTCACAAGGCCACAGTGAAGTCAGGGAATCAGGGAAATGAAACTATGTATCCAGCTAAAAATCAGGAATTCTGTGACAAAAAAAGAAGTGGAGAATGAATATTGAGGGATATTTCATAGTCTGTGCCACAAGATCCAATTTTATTAATTTTCTAGATGGCTATCTACTTGTTCCAACAGTATTTATAAAGTAATTCATTGTCATCCACACTTCTGAAGTGCCAGTTTGTTAATTTTTGTATGTACTTGGCCTATTTTTGGATGTATTCTATTTCATTTTCTGTTCTGTTTATATGCCAGGACCACACTGTTGTGTTTTTAGTCTACAGTCTTTCATATCAGAAAATATTATTTTTACTTATTTTGTCCTTCAGAATTCAGCATTTTTCTGGGAAGGCTATTATAGGATTTTTTTTTTAATAATATGACTGGTCCATAGATATTTGGAAAAAAAGTTTATCATCTCTTTCCAGAGTATAAAAGTGGTTTTTAAAAAATATATCTATTTTATTAGGCATTTTTCTCTAGATTCTTATTTGTTTTTGTTTGAGCATTCATAAGCTGGGAAAAATGAATAAAAACTACTACCATTAATATATTTCTGTATATTTCTTCTTGTAGTACCTTGTATTTTTGCTTCATAAGTGTTGATGATTGGTTTGCTTATTAGGTGCATAGGTATTTGTTACTTTTAGATATACATTGTGTGTCACATTTTTTATTCTGATAAAATATCTTTGTTTTGGTTAAATACTTTTGGCCTTGAATTCAGCTGGGTCTGAATATTAAGATCATGACTGCTTCTTTCCTAACGTTTATATACGCTGACATATTTGCTCATTATTTTTCACTTTCAAGTTTTTTGAATCACTTTTTAAAGTTGTTTCTTTTATATCTTAGCATTTTGCTGAGTTCAATCAGTTCTTCCTCTCTCTCTTTATTTTTGAATGAGTTTTCTTATCTGATATATTTGTTAGTTCTGTTCATTATCTTAAGTTTCACTCTGTTTCTGTAATTTAAAAAAACTCATAAATCACCTGCCTTTGCTTTGCTTTCTATTTCTTTTGATAATTTGGAAGGTTTGTACTTGGTTAAAACTTTATTAAATATTCTTAATCATCTTTTTTTTAGTAAATATGTCCACTCCATACTATGAGCAATGAGAAAATGAGTATATTTCTAAATTCTCTGACTACCTTTACCCAACTATTTGGTTTTAGTTATTTATATTCTTTTTCTAAGTATTTACCTTTAAGTATATTGTATATCCATTACCTGAAAAGTTCACTTTAAATGATCTCTTTTGACTTCTGGCTATCGGCATTATTATACTAAAGTAACAGGGAAAACAAGTAACACACAAAGCTTACCAGATAAGTGTAGCCACCAAGTCCATGAAAATTGTGACGAAAACCCTCCACGACATCAATAAAATCTTAAAGAAGCAATGAAGATGTTTATAAAATAAAAATTCGTTGCCAGGACTTGATGGCGTTAATAAATAAATATTCAGGGCAAAGATACAAGAGTTTAGAAAAGTTGGTCAGATACCAGAAAAAGATGGAAATGAACTCAAGAAAGTAAGACTGTTGGAAACACAGGAAGGGACACATGAGATAGAAATGAGAAAAGTGAAAAAACTTCCAAAAAACAAAAGACAGAAAATGACTGATAGTAAAGACAAAGGAGCTCTACCATAGGTGTTCGGTATCTCTAATTAAGAGAAACAAATTAAGATTTTTTAAAGATGTAAGTCAAAAAACAAAGAATAAATCAAAGAAGATGAAAAGATTTGAAGACTGAAAGAGAACACACTGTTGTAGGAAAACTTAACACACAAAGTTGAAAAACCACACATATCCAAGTAAAATGAAAGGACTTCAGATAAAGAATCCTTTAGGCATTGAGGCAGAGAAGAACAAGCCATCTGTAAGGGGAAAAAAAATCAGGTTCAACTTGGATTTCTCCTCAGCAACATTCAACATGAATACGTAAATGGGAAATACATGAAAAATCTTCAGGAAAGAAAACATAACTCTGAGATACGGAGGGAAAGGTTATTTTCCCACTTTCACTCACCACTTAACACAACACTTCTGACACCTGCTGTATGTGGGATTTTCCCCACAAACCAAGCCACTCTCCAGTGGACACCAGCTGGGTTGTTTTCTAATTCAATTCAATTCTGACACTGTCTGCCTGGAGGTAGCCCCAGATCCCACAGGTTAAGGGGGTTCAGTCACAGAAGACTCTCCCCTACTTCAAATTCCAATCACAAGTTCCAGGCTGTGACCTATATTTCTGACCTACCATTTAAAAATCAGGGTTCCCATGACCTTCAACTCAGTTTGAATAATTGGCTAGGACTGCTCACAGAACTCAGGGAAACACTTTACTTACATTTACCAGTTTATCAATAAAGGATATAATAAAGAATACAGGTAAAGAGAGGCACAAGGCAAGCTCTGGAAGGACCAAACACAGGAGCTTCTGTGCCCATTTACGTGGTTGTGCCACCCTTCCAGCACATGATGCATTCACCAGTCCAGAAGCTCTCCCAATGTTATAGTTCAAGGACTTTTATGGAGGTTTATTAACTCCATTTTCAGGCCCGCTGTTTGCTCTAGAGAATGCAGGGTAAGGCTGAAAGCTCCAAGCTTCCAATCATGGCTTGGTCATCCTGGTGACCAGCCCCCTTTAGGAGCCCAGAAAAAGTCACCTCATTAGAACAAAATATGCTCTTATTACCCAGTAAATTTCAAGGGATTTAGGAGCTCATTTTCAGGAACTAGAGTCAAAGATCAAATATTAGAACAAAAGATTCTCCTAGCACCCCTATCACTCAGGAAAATACAAGGATTTTAGGAGCTCTGGGCCAGGGGCTGGGGGCAGTTACATATATGTCTTATTATTTCACAGTAACCCAAGGATTTAATCCCCAACCAAATAAGCCTCAAATATAAAAATATGGGAAAAATATGCACTTCTAAAAAGTCAAAGAATACATTTCCCCCTAAGCCCTTCTGAAAGATGATATTAGAGAACAAACAGCAACAGAAAGAGATGAATAGCGAACCTCCAGTAAATAGAACTGACAGTGAAAATTGACTCTACCTGTAGGACTAAAATTAAAATAAGTCTAAAATGACAAAAGTACTTGCTATTTTTCATGGCTAGCGTTTATATTTAATAATTTAAGAGAAAAATAATTAGACTGTATTGGGAATTCAGTTTTGTTGTATTCTGCATCCAGACTAAAGAACTTTTAGGTTTCTTTCTGTTAGATCAAGTTCAAATTATATAAAGTTTTTATTTGAATATGACAATAACATTATAACTGCCATAATTTTGAGCTGATCCACAGTTGTGGTTTTTTTTTAATTTTTATAAAAGCCATTTATATGCATTGTAGAAAGTTAGAAAATACATATAAGCAAAATTAAAATATCATGTTTCTATCACCAAGAGATTACTATTCTTAACCTTTTAGTGTATATCTGTGTTTTGTGTGAAACCGTTTTTCTCAAAATTTATTTTTTGAACATTCAGTTGGAAAAAATGTTTTTTCTCTATCAAAATAAATCTATTAACTGTATTTTGTGTCTGTGTTCATGAAAAAGTAAACTCTAGTGTAAAGAGAAACCCAAGAGAAGGTGCAGATAAGCAAAAAGAGAAAAAGACTTGAACGTCTAAGGAAGTACAAATTCATTTGATGGTGAATTGCTCTCTTTCATAGATAACTTCATGAGCATCCACAGACTCTGCTTAGCAACACAGCTGGAGGTTATCAGTTCAGACAGGCTAGAGAAAAATGTCCAAATTACTTCTCAACCAAAATGGAAATGTTTTCCAAACATTGCAGAACAGGAAGAAGCCCAGAGAATGAGTGAGAACAGCAAGTCTAAAATATAAAGGAAACAATTCATTCTGTAGTTCCAGTTTTTAAATGACAATAAAATTGGCCTTTCCCTTTTTGCCTGGTCTTCTTCTAAGCACCTCACATGTATTACTGCATTTTTTTGTAACATTATCAGATAAAATTGTTCCTCTATATTGCCATCAGTATGTTCATATATTGGAGATTTGTTTTTATTGGATAGTATATGGTAAATGAGACACTCCTGATAAATGATTTTACCTAAGGAGGAAGATGATATGTTCATATATTGGAGATTTGTTTTTATTGGATAGTATATGGTAAATGAGACACTCCTGATAAATGATTTTACCTAGGGAGGAAGATGGCTGAAAACGTGCTTTGTAAAAATAAGCTTTACAGTGGAAGTGGAACAGATTACATACAACAAGGCCTTGAATGCCAGGGTT
Source organism: Symphalangus syndactylus (assembly GCF_028878055.3). NCBI lineage: Eukaryota > Metazoa > Chordata > Mammalia > Primates > Hylobatidae > Symphalangus > Symphalangus syndactylus. The sequence goes on along the minus strand of NC_072426.2, from coordinate 123,204,900 downwards.
TTTGCTTTGGATGGAAATCTTTCTGAAAGGCAATGGTAAATCTTTGGAAATTATTGCTTAAAAGAGATTATATGACCAAAGCAGAGTGGCAAACTTTTCTTCTGTAATTATTTGATTTTGATATCTCCAAAGTTAAACTAGCCTTGTAACATGGTTGGATATTAAGAGATGGAATGCATGATACTGAGTTAGTTGTGAGAATTTCAGTGGGCCCAGGTAAGTACAATCACGAAAAAAGTAAGATTGTTTGAAGACTGTAATATTGCATTCTGATGCAAACTTATCACTTTGTCATTTTACTAATTTTGTGGTTTGGGACAAATTTTCTGATCTAGGAGTTTTAGCTTTTATATCTGTCAGATATTAAAAGTATTTTATTTTTTTCTATGCTATTATTGTAAATGGATTTATTTTCTTAATTTTCTTTTTAGATAGATAGTTATTAGTGTAAAGAAATGCAACTGTTTTTAAATTTTTTAATTATTTTTATTTATTTATTTATTTATTTGAGATGGAGTCTTGCTTTGTTGCCCAGGCTAGAGTGCAGTGGCGTGATCTTGGCTCACTGCAACCTCTGCCTCCCGGGTTCAAGGGATTCTCCTGCCTCAGCTTCCTGAGTACCTGGGACTACAGGCTTCTGCCACCATGCCTGGCTAATTTTTGTATTTTTAGTAGAGACAGGGTTTTACCATATTGGCCAGGCTGGTCTAGAACTCCTGATCTTGTGATCCACCCGCTTCGGCCTCCCAAAATGCTGGGATTACAGGTGTGAAATTTTTAATTTTTATTTTGTTCACAGGTACATGTGTAGGTCTATTACATAGGTGAATTTGTGTGATGGGAGTTTTTTGTACAGATTATTTAATCACCCAAGTATTAAGCCAAGTATCCATTATTCATTTATTTTTTTAATCTTCTCCCTCCTCCCACCCTCCACCATCAGGTAGGTCCCAGTGTGTGTTATTCCCTTCAATGTGGCCATGTGTTCTCATCATTTAGCTTCCACTTGTAAGTGAGAACATTCTGTATTTGTCTTTCTGTTCCTGCATTAGTTTGCTATAGATAATGGCCTCCAGCTTCATCCATGTCCCTGTGCGAGACATAATCTCACTCTTTTTTATGGCTGCATAGTATTCCATGGTGTATATGTACCACATTTTCTTTATCCAGTCTAACATTGATAGGCATTTATGTTGATTCTATGTCTTTGCTCTTGTGAATAGAGCTGCAGTGAACATACACGTGCATGTGTCTTTATGATAGAATGATTTATATTCATTTGGGTATATACCCAGTAATGGGATTGCTGGGTTGAATGGTATTTCCATTTTTAGTTCTTTGAAGAATCATTACACTGCTTTCCACAATGATTGAACTAATTTATATTCCCACCAACAGTGTATAAGCATTCCCTTTTCTCTACAACCTTGCCAGCATCTGTTATTTTTTGATTTTTTTTTTTTTTTTTTGAGACAGAGTCTCGCTCTGTTGCCCAGGTTGGAGTGCAGTGGCGCAATCTCGGCTCACTGCAAGCTCCGCCTCCCGGGTTCACGCCATTCTCCTGCCTCAGCCTCTCCGAGTAGCTGGGACTACAGGCGCCCGCCACCACGCCCGGCTAATATTTTTTTGTATTTTTAGTAGAGACGGGGTTTCACCGTGGTCTCGATCTCCTGACCTCGTGATCCGCCCGCCTCGGCCTCCCAAAGTGCTGGGATTACAAGCGTGAGCCACCGCGCCCGGCCCATTTTTTGATTTTTTAATATAGTCATTCTAATTGGTGTGAGATGGTATCTCATTGCAATTTTTATTTGCATTTCTCTAATGACCAGTGATATAATTTTTTTAAATGTTGATTTTGTATACTACAACTTTACCAGCTGCAGAATGTTGTGAAATTTAAACCTCACTTTTTAAAATATTGATTTCGTATACTTAAACTTTACTAGTTGCAACTTAACTAGTTCTAATAGTTTTTTTTTTGGAGCTTTTAGAGTTCTCTACATATAGGATCATGTCATCTGCAAAGAGGAATAGTTTTACTACTTCCTTTCTGATATCTAAATCAGATGCCTTTTATTTCTTTTTCTTAACCGATTGCTCTGGTGGAGACTTCAAGTACTATGTTGAATATAAGTGGCGATAGTTGGGATCCTTGCTTTATGCCAGATTTTAGAGGAAAAGCTTTCAATTTTTTCCCATTGATTATACTGTTAGCTGTGGACTTTTCATAAATAGCTTTTATTGTGTGAGGAAATTTCCTTCTATACCTATTTTGTTGAGAGTTTTTATCATGAAAGGATGTGGAATTTGTCAAATGATTTTTCCGCATCTATTGAGATGATTGTGATTTTTTTAAATTTGGGATTCCATTTATTCCCTCTGCTTTATTTTTTTATTTTTATTTTTTATTATACTTTAAGTTTTAGGGTACCTGTGCACAACATGCAGGTTTGTTACATATGTATACATGTGCCATATTGGTGTGCTGCACCCATTAACTTGTCATTTAGCATTAGGTATACCTCCTAATGCTATCCCTCCCCCCTCCCCCCATCCCACAACAGGCCCCAGTGTGTGACGTTCCCCTTCCTGTGTCCATGTGTTCTCACTGTTCAATTCCCACCTATGAGTGAGAACATGTGGTGTTTGTTTTTTTGTCCTTGCGATAGTTTGCTGAGAATGATGTTTTCCAGCTTCATCCATGTCCCTACAAAGGACATGAACTCATCATTTTTTAAGGCTGTGTAGTATTCCATGGTGTATATGTGCCACATTTTCTTAATCCAGTCTATCATTGTTGGACATTTGGGTTGATTTTTATCCTTCATTCTGTTACTGTGGTATATGACAGTGATTGATTTGTGTATGTTAAACCAGCCTAGCATTCTAGGGATAAACCCTCCTTTGTCATAATGTATAATGCTCTTGATATGTTGTTGAATTCAGTTTGCTGATATTTTATTGAGGAGTTTTACATCTATGCTCTTCAAAGATACTGGTCTATAGTCTACTTTTCTTGTGGTATCTTTGTTTGGTTTGGTATCAGGATGATGCTGGCCTCATGAAATGAGTTAGAAACATTCCTTTTACTTCTATTTTTTGAAGGGTTTGAAAAGAATTGGTATTAATTTTTCTTTGAATGTTTGGTGGAATTCAGTGATGAAGCTATCTGGTCCTTGGCTTCTATTTGTTGAGAGGACATTGATTACTATTTCAATCTCCCTATTAGTTATTAATCTGTTCAGGATTTCTATGTCTTTTTGATTCAGTCTTGATAGGTTGTATATTTCCACAGATGTATCCATTTTCACTTATACAATATATTGGCATATAACTGTTCACAATAGTCCCTTGTGATCTTTTAAAATTTTTATTACTGAGGCATCCATTGTAATGTCTCTTCTTTCTTTTCTAATTTTATTAACGTAACCAAAGAGGTGACAGATTTGTTGTCTTAGTCCATTTGTACTGCTGTAACAAAATACCTGAGACTTAGTAATTTATAAAGAATGAAAAGCCTCAGGCACCCTACTTTAACTGGTGAAAGCTGTGGCATGGGCTGCACCAAGCAAAGATTTGTCTCATGGAGAAATCTATTTTTCCAAGGTCAAGGAACCAGCTGGTTCAGTATCTAGTGAGGGCCTTTTTCATTGATAGTATCTTCTCACATTGGCACTCTCACATGGTGGAAGATGGAAGAGTAAGAGAGGTGAACACTCTCTGAAGCTTCTTTTATAAGGGCCATTAATCTATTTATAAGATCAGTGCCCTCGCCGGGCGCGGTGGCTCAAGCCTGTAATCCCAGCACTTTGGGAGGCCGAGGTGGGCGGATCACGAGGTCAAGAGATCGAGACCATCTTGGCTAACACAGTGAAACCCCGTCTCTACTAAAAATACAAAAAATTAGCCGGGCATGTTGGCGGGCGCCTGTAGTCCCAGCTACTCGGGAGGCTGAGGCAGGAGAATGGCGTGAACCCGGGAGGCGGAGCTTGCAGTGAGCCAAGAGCGTGCCACTGCACTCCAGCCTGGGCGACAGAGCGAGACTCCGTCTCAAAAAAAAAAAAAAAAAAGATCAGAGCCCTCATGACTTAATCATTTCCCTAAAGACCTCAATTCTTAATATAACCACAATGGAGATTCAGTTTCAACATGAATTTTCGAGAGAATACCACATTTACACCATAGCATCTATACACTGAAAACTATAACACACTAATGAAAGAAACTGAAGAAGACACAAATAAATAGAAAGATATCCTGTGTTCATGGATTGGAAGAATTAATATTGTTAAAATGTTTACACTATTCAAAGCAATATATAAATTCAATGCAGTCTTTATCAAATTTCAATGGCATTTTTTCATAGAGATGGAAAAAAACAATTCATATAGAAACACAAAAGATCTTGAAGATTCTAAATTTCATACAGAACCACAAAACATCCTAAATAGCCAATCTTGTGAAAGAAGTACAAAGTTGGAAACACCATACTTCCAGATTTCAAATTATGTTACCGCATATATAGTAACCAAAACGGTTTGATACTGGCCTAAAAACAGACACGTAAACCAATGGAACAGAATTAAAAGCCCAGAAATAGGCCCAGGAATATACAGTCAACTAATTTTCAACAAGAGCACCAAGAATATATAATGGAGAAAAGATAATCTCTTCAGTAAATGTTGTTGGGAAAACTGGATAGTCACATGCAAAATCATAAAATTGGACCTTTATCTTATGCCACACACAAAAATCAACTCCAAATGGATTCAAGTAAGACTTGAAACCATAAAACTTCTAGAAGGAAACATAGGGGAAAGGCCCCTTGACATTGGCTTTGGAATGTAATTTTGGTCATCATACAGGCAACAAAAGCAAAAATAAACAAATGGAACTATATCAAACTGAAAAGCTTTGCACAGCAAAGAAAAAAATCAACAAAATTCAAAGGTAACTGACAGATTGGGAGAAAATATTTGTAAACCACATTCCTGATAAGGTATTAACATCCAAAATATATAAGGAACTCAAACAACTCAATAGCAAAAAGCCAAATAACCTGATTAAAACATGGGTAAAGGTCTTGAGTAGACATTTTTCCAAAGAAGACACAAAAATGGCCAACAGGTATATGAAAAGGTACTCAGCATTGCCAATCATCAGGGAAATGTAAGTCAAAACCATGGTGAGATATCCCTCACCTGTTAGGATAGTTATTATGAAAAGATGAAAGATAGCAAGTGTTGGGGAGGATGTGAGCAAAAGGGAACCCTAGTATACTGTTGGTGGGAATGTAAATTGGTACAACTATCATGGAAAATAGTGTGGAGATTCCTCAAAAATTAAAAACAGAACTACTATATGATCCAGCAATCCCTCTTCTGGGCATATATCCAAAGGAAATGAAATCAGTACCTTAAAAAGGTAATCTGTTGCCTCATGTTCATTGCAGATTTAGTCACAATGGCCAAGATTTGAAACCAACCTAAGTGACCATTGACAGATGAATGGATAAAGAAATTGTGGTGTGTATATGTATATATATATATGCATGTATACACAATGTGATATTATTCCACCTTAAAAAAGAAGGAGATTCTGCCGTCTTTGACAACGTAGATGAATTTGGGAGACATTACGCTAAGTGAAATAAGCCAGACACACAAAAAAATACTGCATGACCTCATTTATATGTGGAATCTAAAAAAAGTTGAATACATAGAAGCAGAGAAAGAACAGTGGTTACTAGGGACCTGGGGGTAGCGGAAATGGGGAGATGTTGGTTAAAGGATTCAAATGGACAGTTCTATGATGAATACGTGCACACCACGGTGACTATAGTTAATAATAATGTATTGTATACTTGAAATTTGCTAAAAGAGTAGATCTTAAGTCTTCTCACTACACATACACAAAAATAATTACATGAGGTGATGGATATATTACTTGCTGTGGTAATCATTTCACAAGGTATATGTGTATCAAAACATCAGTGTACACCTTGAATAAATACAATTTTTAAATTTGCCAATTATGCCTCAATAAAGGGTAAAACATACGGAGAGTAATGTTCATTTCACAGGGTTTTTAGAGTTGAGACAGTATCTACAAAGCACTTAATACAATGGCAGCCATATGTAATAGGTGCTTAATGAATGAAAAGTAATTCCAAACCCCAAAACAAACAAACTGAGGGATAAGTTTTATGAGTAGAGGAAAGTTAATTGAAGGGAATACAGTATCCTTCTTTCTTTCATGTACCAGAGACACTTGCACTTAACAATTGTACAAAAATAATTTCTGTGTCTGTCTCCCCTCTACAGACTGTGAGATTTTCAAGATGGAAGAATGTCTTTATTGTTATGTACTCGTACCTAGGACCGTTGCTGACACATAACACATAATCAATATTTGTTGCAGTGAACTGAGCTGAAATTGACCACCATTAGCTGTTTCTCTCTGCATGCTACTATATTGTGGGAAAATAGCTGAATAAACATTCCCCAACCGTGGAGTATGCTTGTGATTTTCTGACTTAAAATAGAAAGTATTTGATGTACATAACATTCAACTTCTGGGAGGGCTCTGGACGATACCTCAAAGGGCGAGACGTCTTCCGAACCTGAGAGCAGAAGGACTACAGGACTGCTTTGAGGACAGACATGTTATGTATTAAGATGTTCTGGACTGAGAAAGCAAAAAAGGTGTAGAATATGAATCTTAAATGGACAAATCCCAAGGACTCTGCTTCACTGATGTAAAATCAAGCTGTTTCTCACACAGGCGAGTTCTGCCTGAGAGCCTGATTGGGGTGAATGACAGCAAGGAGTTCCTTTCTTCCTTCCAGGTGTGCTAGGTGCTAAGTTACAAAGGTGAATCTCAGCTTCTGCCCCGTGAGCTAGTCTAGTGTGACAAAGAGGATGTGCACCTCCCTTACAATGTTCTACCTAGTTTTCACCAAAATAATCCTTAATGTTTATAGGTTTCTTAAAAAATTTTTTTAACCCCTTTTCTTCTTGCCCCGAGCATCATTGCGTTTCTGGCTTAGCCAAAGTTTTCCTCTTGCCCCAAGTCTTGTCATTGTAGTCCTGGTTCAACTTCCACATTGCCAAATTCATACTAAATTATTATAGCAGTCATTTCAGAATGGAGGGGATTATTGGTGAATTTAATATCGTTTCTTTGGGTTTTTCATTGATTTATTTTTTAATTAAAAAAATTGAATGCTTCACGAATTTTCATGTCATCTATGCGCAGGGGCCATGCTAATTCTTCTCTGTACTGTTAAAATTTTAGTATGTGTGCTGCCGAAGCAAGCACTTCTTTTTCTATCTCCTCCAAGTGGGCATTACTTTTGCAATTAGTTAAAGAAGTTATTGAGAAAAAAAGAAAATCATCAACTTGCCCTGAAAAATCCTAATTATCTTCCTTTAAACATTTAAACTCATATAATTGCATTAACATTTTAACAGAGAAAATCTACACCCCCCCTCCACCTCCCACCTTCTGAGACATCAATGTGTTACACTCCACAGTTTTTGGGAGGTGGCATCTCTCCAGAGAATACAGGATGGGGGAGTTACCCAAGGCTTGGCACGATTTACGCTGAGTGAGATCATTGCTCCATCTGAGGGTTCTTCACAGTCCAGAATGTTGAAAGATGCAGGACTTACTCCAAATGCCACGTGAATCTGTGGACTGTGACCCAGTAATCACGTATCCCAAGAGGGGCTGCTAGATATGTTTTAAGAAGCCAGTTGGTATTAATTAATATTACTATTTTCTAGTCAGCTGCTTTTGACACTTCATAAAATTATTCATTAGCTAGTTAGCTCTCTTCTCAATTCTCTTTACTATGTTTGCACTAATTTAATTTGGAATTGTTATAGCCGTTGCCACAATTTTCAGGTATGGCAAAATCTTAATCATTAAATCCAGGGACCTATAAAAGTTCAAGATGACAGAATATTAGAAGTGTGTTTAATAGGCTTCCTCTGTGCAGCAGATACTAACTGGCTATAGAGGTTTCCTCTTTTCCAAGGGGATATGTTTCAAGACCCCCAGTGAATGCCTAAAATCATGGATAGTACCAAATCCCATATATACCATGTTTTTTTTCTATACATGCATACCTATGATACAGTTTGATTTATAAATTAGGCACATTGAGAGATTAACAATAGCTAATAATAAAATAGAACAAGTATAACAACATGCCACCACCACTACTCTTGTGCTTTGGGGACATTATTAATTAAAATAAAGGTTACATGAACACAAGCACTCAGATACTGCAACTGTTGATCTGATAACAGAGAGAGCTGCTGAGTGCCTAGTGGGTGGGTGGCCTCTACAGCATGGATACACTGGACAAAGAGATGACTCCTGTCCCAAGTGGTATGGAACAGGACAGCTTGTGATTTCATCATGTTACTTAGAATAGCTATCAATTTAAAACTTATGAATTGTTTATTTCTGGAGTTTTCAATATAATCTTTTAGGATTGTAGTTGACTGTGGGTAACTGAAACTGTGGAAAGCAAAACTGAGTATAAGCAGAAGCTACTGTATTTCTAAACTCAACTTTCTCTTTTCACTCAGCTCCTCTTAAACCTGTAAGTACTCACCAACCTTAACATGGAATACTAGAGTATTAAAATGAGTGATGATGGATGGGATTTATTTTGAGTACAGGTCAAGATTGAAGTTACTTTCCTTAGCAATAAGCATCCTTACCACCCCTGACCCATGGTTACTCAACTGTTTATAGTGAAATTTTTTTGATTTTATTTTAAATTACGAAGAGAAGTTGTAGACTCACCTTCTCATATTTATGGCCCCAGGAGAGATTTGAACAATTTGCAAATAATTGGGGATCCCCAAGAGCAGCCTAGCCAATATCCAGGTAGCAAACAGGTGAGATATGGAAACAGATTTATTGACCTATTCAGGCCCTCTTACATCGAGATCATTATCTACAGAAGCAGTCTTGCAATGGGTTGTTATTTTTTTACATAATAGGCCCTAATTCTTTTAGGTAAATGAATGCTGGAGTAGAGAGTCGTAAATAGATTATACAAAATTGCAGAATTGTCTCTCTTGCAAACATTGAGAAACTTGACAGAATTTTTAGAACTCCCTTTGTAGCGTTCAGTCAGATATTTCCTTAATGCCCATGACAATCTTGTGGTTCTATTAAGCCACTGACTACTTACACATAAGGCTTCCAAAAATATGTCTTATTAAAATCTCACAGAGCCCCAACAAGTGAGAATATTAAGCCTATTTTAAAGAGAAGGAAATGGAGGCATAGAGTGGTTAGCAACATGCCCTAGGGCAGAGAGCTGAATAGCAGAACTGAGACTTGAAACTCTGGAGTCTTGATGCCAAAGCTCATGTGCTTTCCACTGGTCTGGAGTCAAGAGTTTGGAGGCACTGGGTGAGGGGAGATTGAGTGCTGAGGGTCAGTGAAAAGAGGCCTTTGCAGATAGCCTTTATCTAATTGTAAAATTTTTCCTTCTTATTAGGTAGGTCTACTCTCCAAAGCCAGATTGGGAATTGATAGGCTGGTCTTTGGATCTGGAACCAAGGCAGTCACTAGTGACACAGGACAGCTGAATTTGAATGGTGTGTTGAAAAATGCTCATGCTGGGGGGTCAACTGCACCCCACACTCTCCTCCCTGCTCCCTGGCATCAGTCTGTGGGGCCTCAGGCAAGCCTCTGACTTTCTGGGCCTCAGTTTCCTTATCTGTCAAAGGAAGGCAATGAACTAGACAATCTATAAAGACCCTTCCTTCTGTGATATTCTGTGTTGCTGATACAGCCTCACTCTGAAGAGCAAGAGATTCATCAACCCATTACAAATTGAATTGGTTGTTAAAAGTTCTCCCATCTTATTTTGGTTTCAGAAGTATGTAACACTGTACTGTTTTGGTAGTATTTTCTTCCTCTCAGGGTAGATACAGTATATGATGAAAATTAAAAGAAGCCTGTAAATAGAAGTGAGAAGAGTTGGGACAGTGAATCAGGTGGCAGAATATCTGGAAGCTTCTTGCAGACACAGATGGTCGGCGTAAACTGTTGTGGCGGGGAATTTCTGCCAGACATCCCATGGAGTTTATTACTAAATGTGAGATCAGTAAACTTTTAAAAACATACTGTGCATGTAAAATCATTTAACATACTGCAAGTGCAAAATCTTTTTGTTTCAGCAATACCTAATCCTTCCCTTCTGCTTTATAAATAATTTAAATTAAAATCTCAGCTTTTGTGTTGAACAGTTTTATTTTTACAGTATTGTTGAATGACTCATTAGGAAAAGTGAAGGTTCTGATTGTTTGGTAGCCCCTGGTTCTAGGACAAGCTTCACTTAACCTCCAAAAAAATTTTTAAGACAGAAATACTGTAAAGGACAATTAAGTATAAAATTAATGTGAAACACTGGAATGAAATGAAAGGATATTATGCCACAGTGTGTGGTCTGAGTAAAAAGCATTAAGGTTGAACCAGCTGCTAAACTCTGCACTAAAGCAAAACAGTTAATTTTATAATGTAGCAGGCGGCCATAATTAGGGAATGGTTTTATCTTTAAAATGTAACCCTGTATATTAAAGCCAGAGAGTCTTGCAGGTGGAAGCTGGGATTTTAATGGAACATTAAAATGTTTCAGTGTAAGAAATCCCAGCTGTAGAAATTTGTAATTGAATATATGCTGTTTTTCCTCAGCATGTAATAGCTAATATTTTACAATTTATAAATATTTTCACATATATTATCAAACTTGATCATTGTACCCCAAAAGGTATTTGGAAGATATTATTGCATTAACAGCTTCACTTTAGAGATGAAAAATTGAGCTTCAGACAGGCTAATGACTTGCCCAAGTTAAAATAACTAGTAAGCAACATAGCCCATACTCAAACTGAGTTTCTATTGGAGAATCTCTCTTAGCAGCTGTAGATAGAAGCTTCATGGAAGAACACTTAGTAGTACTTATTTTGTCCTGAAATGAGTTGTAGACACTGGTACAATTTCTGGTTTGATCTTCGGGCAAAAATTATTTACATTGGAATCTCCAAGTTCGTTCTTACCTAAGTAAGTCATCCGTGAATTGATATTACTATGTCTATTTTCTGGGGAAATTGAATTTGAGGTTTTTAGAACAAAATAAAATTGCCAAAAATCTTTGCTGAGTTGATAGTAGTTTTTAAACTCTACATATGTTGAAGCCAAAGGACATTGGCTGGCTTCTTTATTTGGCATGGCTAAAGGAGCCATCCCTTTATATGTAAACATATGTAAATAAATATGTGCAGAAAAACAAACTAATGGAGTATAGAATGTTGGAAGAGATTATTAGGTCAGTGAACCCAACCTCCTTCTCATGGAAGGAATATAATCCATACCTCTTTGGCAGGTATTTGTCTAGTTCATTGCTTTAAAAGGCAATCCATTTTTTATAGGATAGCAGTATTCATTATGGATTTCTTTCTCAAAGTGAATCCAACACTGCTTCTTGTCAACTTCCTTAAACTGGTACTAGTTCCACCTGCTAGAGACCCTCAGAGTTAGTCTAAGTTCTCAGGAAAGTCTTTTCTTGTTTGGTCCTTTTTTCTCTAGACCCCATTAAGTTATTATTTATGACATGGTTTCTAGACCCTTCCACTTTCTAGTCCTCTTTCCTTGGAAGTGTTTGTCAATGTATCCCTTAAATGCAGAATCCAGAGTTGAATAGAATAATCTAGATGTAATGATATTGAGTAGTGGTATGACCAATGTTCTTGTTTTGGGCACAACAATTAATTCTCCTTAAGGATGCATCTTGTATGTTAGTGCCCTGCCAGAAGTTTGACCGATAGCTGGCTAGGCCTGGTGGCTCACACCTATCATCCCAGCATTTTGGGAGGCCAAGCGGGGCAGATCACTTAGGTCAGGAGATCGAGACCAGCCTGGCCAACATGGTGAAACCCTATCTCTACTAAAAATACAAAAATTAGCCAGGCATTGTGGCGGGTGCCTGTAATCCCAGCTACTCGGGAGGCTGAGGCAGGAGAATGGCGTGAACCCGGGAGGCGGAGGTTGCAGTGGGTGGAGATCGTGCCACTGCACCCCAGCCTGGGTGCCAGAGTGAGACTCTGTCTCAAAAAAATTTTTTTTGACTCATAGCCACATTGCAATTAAGAGAAGCTCATAGATTGCTTTTTTTGCCCTGCTTGATTGCTCTTGTGCCAGATCTACCACATTCTGAACTCCAAGTCAGTTTTCTTTTGATCCTCAGTGTAGCACTTCACATTGATTCCTAATACATTTTATTATGCTGGTTTTGACCTATTATTTTACAATTTTGAATAGTCATTTTTAAACCTTCTCAAATTTGTATTCTCAGCAGATTTTGTGAGCATGCCTTAAATGTCTTTATTTAAGTTGATAACACGTTTAAGAGTCAGGGTAGAGTGTAATGTTCTGTGGAATGCATCTAGGGACTTCCCTTAATATTGACAAAAATCTATTAACATTCTTTGAGCACATTGCTTAACCAAGAAGAGTTCAGTCAGGAAGACTGTTATTGTCTAATTCTTCACGATTGACTTTGGGCCTTGGTTTCTTGTACAATCCCTTATACTGCACAGGTCCCTGACAAAGTTATGTGGAATTGAATGGAATGTCCCCCTTCATGGCTCTGCTTTGCCTTTTGGATCTTTGGCTCCCTGTAATCAAACAAAATCTTTTTTTTATGAGTTTGTTGTTTTATCTTTTTATTATTATTATTATACTTTAAGTTTTAGGGTACATGTGCACAACGTGCAAGTTTGTTACATATGTATACATGTGCCATGTTGGTGTGCTGCACCCATTAACTCGTCATTTAGCATTAGGTATATCACCTAATGCTATCCCTCCCCCTTCCCCCCACCCCACAACAGTCCCCGGTGTGTGATGTTCCCCTTCCTGTGTCCGTGTGTTCTCATTGTTCAATTCCCACCTATGAGTGAGAACATGCGGTGTCAAACAAAATCTTACGTATACTTCAGAGGGTAGCTTGTATCCCTCATCCTTCAGAAAGTTTTTCTCTACTAATTCTAAGCTAATAAATCCTTTGAAAATTCTGTAGCTTAACTTGCTTGTATACAGAGCTGCACATTTAATTATAGGCAACTTCCTGCTGTTACTTAAAGTTTGTGAATGTAATTGTGTGTTTGCAATGGTATTTGCATAGCAACACCTTTTTGTTTTTTTTTCAGTGCAACATTCTCTACTATTTCAGCCCCTTCTGGTTACATATTCACTGTCTGAGCATTACCCCATTGTGGTCATATTTGATTGGTTCAAGTTTGGTTACCTGACCCAGGATTGGACAATCAGAGTTCTTCCTGGGAATTTTGGAAATCAAGAAAGAGGTGGCTAGCTCTCTTTGGAAGCCTAAATCTTGTAAAAAAGTTTGGGAGTTATTCATGGCTGCAGCCTCGCCATCAGAAGACATGAATAAAATCAAATCAATGAGAGAGAGAGAGAGAGAAGGTATGGGGGAGAGAGAAATGAAGGAGCTGTACAGGAAAAGTAGCCATTACAAGTGGAAAATTCTGATGATATTTGAGTCCCTGAACCCAATGTTCCCAAGATCCAGCCACACTCCTCAGCCTGGGCCCCATAAGATAGACTCAATGAATTATCCTTTCTTAAGCCAGTTCAAACTGGGTTACTACAATATTTAAAACAGAAATTTTAGAGTTGTCCATTGGCATCTCCAATAGCAGAGAGGAACCCTAGAATTTGAGATGGAAGACAGGGTCTTCTTTTAGCTGGATAGACTGCCTCATACAAGTTTTATTTTTCTCACATAGTATTTAAAAAATTAAAATAGTAGCCAGGTCTTTTAAAATTAGGAAATTTATACATACTGGATATCTGGCTTCTCTTGAAAAGTTAGCAGATCTGGTGGCATTCGGTTGGCATCCTGCCTTGGCAACAGAGGCTGGAGCTGGAGACCAGTTGCCTCCTTTAGAAGATGAAGGCACTTTTTAGTTTGTTTGAGTGCTTACCATCCCCTACTTACTAGAAAATGAGGCCAAAATCAAACACATCACACACACAGACACACACACACACACACACACACGCACACACCATACATACAAATATATGTTTTTAAAAACAATAACTTTAAGAATAAGGTAAAAATTTGCAAAATGCAAGACTGACAAAGCCATGTGTTTGAAGAAAACTTTATCTGTGAAAGTAAAAGCTACTCATTAACTTTATTGCCTTGCACCCATATGCATATAAGCCTGGAGAGAAATGTGCCCTGTAGAATGGAGAAAAGATAGGGCTTACCTAGAAAAATGGCCAATGTAATTAACCTCTGGTAGGGAATGGTCAATGAATTGCTAGAGATACTGGTGTTTAATGTTCACTATAAAGTTATTCCCAACTTTAATTATCCTCAGTAAACATATGTTGTATATGTTATATGTAATGGCCTTAGGTGAAGGGTGTTGGTGGAATAAAGGCAATGGGATTTTCAGTCTGGGACAGTAGCAAATCTCCAGTGAGCTGAGAACAATGGTTAGAAGCCAGCTGGCAGTGAGGAGGATTGAATTGGATGGAGGCATGTTAAAAACCCAATTTCCCAAAATATACTAGAAGATGACAAGATTATGCTATCGTGTGGGCTGGATGATGCAAATAATTGAGTAGAATCATTTTATTTGACATTAAATGCAATTACTTAAACAGCTAACATGACATTTACTACCCCTGTAGTTTGAGTTTAATATTTTATCTGTTAGGTTTTGCCCTCATCATCAACTGTTTCTAACACTTTATATTTGTCTTGTATTCAGACTCCTGAGTGAGATCTTACTCGTTAAGTCCATCTCTGTCTAAGATAAAACATCTCTAGTGGCCAGGAGTCTTTTCCTAGATCTTCATATAAGGTGCATGACAGCCTGTAGCTGGTGGCTATTGGGTCAAATGTGGCCAAGGAAGTAGGTTCTAATGGGCAGTTTCCCAAGAGTAAGGTAAATTTGACTCTAAACACCCTGCAGCATTGTACCTAATCATTCTACTTAATATCGTAAAATTTACTCTGTAAAGTCTTGTCTAACTCACCATATGTTATTATTTGGAAGTAAGTAGGAGGGCACAGTTAATACATTAAAAATATAGAATAAATATTCTGATGTTTATTCTTGGTTTTGTAAACTCAAAGATGATTATCATTAGTTCCTTGGTGGTTGTTATGTCTTAGTTTGGGCTGCTGTAACAAAGCACCATAAACTGTGTGGCTTATAAACAACAGAAATTTATTTTTTACAGTTCTGGAGACTGGAAGCCCAAGATGAGGGTGCCAGTGTGGTCAGGTTCTGGTGCCTCTTCTGGGCTGTAGACAGCCAATTTCTCCTTGTATCCTCACGTGGTGGAATGGGAGCTATCTAGTTCTCTAGCCTCTTCTTATAAAGGCACTCTGCCAGTCCATTTTGTATTGCTGTAAAGGAATACCTGAGACTGGATAATTTATAAAGAAAAGAGTTATATTTGGCTCATAGTTCTGCACACTGTATAAGAAGTATGGTGTAGTCAGAATGGCTATTACTAATAAGTTGAAAAATAACAGATGCTGACAAGGTTGTGGAGAAAAAGGAATGCTTATACTATTGGTGTGAGTGTAAATTAGTTCAGCCACTGTGGAAGACAGTGTGATGATTCCTCCAAGACCTAAATACAGAAATATCATGCAACCCAGCAATCCCATTATTGGATATATACCCAAAGGAATATAGATCATTCTATTTTAAAGAAACATGCATGAGTATGTTCATTGCAGCACTATTCACAATAGCAAAGACATGGAATCAACTTAATGTCTATCAGTGATAAACTGGATAAAGAAAATGTGGTACATATACACCATGGAATACTATGCAGCCATAAAGAAGAATGAGATCATGCCTTTTACAGGGACATGGATGGAGCTGAAGGCCATTATCCTTAACAAACTAACACAGGACCAGAAAACCAAATACCACATGTTCTCACTTATAAGTAGGAGCTAAATGATAAGAGCACATGGACACATACAGGGGAATAACACACACCAGGACCTTTCAGAGAGTGGGGGAGGGAGGATGGAGATGATCAGAAAAAATAACTAATGGGCACTAGGCTTAATACTGGGTGATAGAATAAGCTGTACAACAAGACCCCATGCTGCAAGTTTACCTATGTAACAAACCTTCACATCTTGCACATGTACTCCTGAACTTAAAAGTTTTAAAAAAAGAAATGTGGTGCCAGCATCTGCTTCTGGTAATGGCTTCAAGAAGGTTACAATCATGCCAGAAGGTGAAGGGGGAGCAGGCATATCACATGGCAAGAGAAGGACCGAGAGAGAGGAGGAGGTGCCAGGGTCTTTAACAAACAGGTCTCATGTGAATTCATTACCATGGGAAGGACACCAAGCCATTATTGAGGGATCTGCCCCCATGACCCAAACACTACCCACTAGGCTCCACCTTCAACACTGGAGATCACATTTCAACATGAGATTTGGAGGGGACAAACATCTAAACTGTATCAGGCACTTATCCTGTTCATGAGTGTTCCATCCTTACGACCTAATCATCTCCCACAGACCCTACCTCCAAATGTCATCACATTGGGATTAGAAATTCAGCATATAAATTATGGGGGGACACAAACATTCAGTCTATTGCATGTTACTTTCATTTCATTCAACATTTCTTCAGCTTTGGTCAGAATGAACACCAATACATTCATAAGATACTTAATTTGAAGACTGAAAAATGAAAACTCTTTATGTGAAAGCATTTTCATATTTCATTTCATATACTTATCTTCATTTTATATAAGCCTGCACACATTTTATCAGAAAAAAACCTTAGGTACTCCAATATTTTATTTCTGAACTAAGTGTCTGGAAGTAAATTTTGAGGGACATTTTATTTGAATAAGAGTTAACCAGAGTGTCAGCCGTGGTACGAAAACCTACTTTTATTTTACTTTTTATTTTTTTGAGACGGAGTTTTACTCTTGTCGCTCAGGCTGGAGTGCAGTGGTGCGATCTCGGCTCACTGCAACCTCTGACTCCTGGATTCAAGTGATTCTCCTGTCTCAGCCTCCCAAGTAGCTGGGATTATAGGTGAGGGCCACCATGTCTGGCTAATATTTTGTATTTTTAGTAGAGACGGGGTTTCATCATGTTGGCCAGGCTGGTGTTGAACTCCTGACCTCAGGTGATCCACCTGCCTCAGCCTCTCAAAGTGCTGAGATTATTTTACTTTTGTCGAATGCGTTAGTCAACTTAATGTATGCTTGGCCTGACCTCACAGTTTCTGTTTAGTACAGTACAGTTTAAAGAATATTAATTGTGAAGGAACAGTCATTGAGTCATCTTTTAACATTTTTCTTTAAGTGAACAGTGAAATGTGAAGCAATTTTGCCTTAATGTCCCAGGCACTTCGTTGTTGAAACACTGCTCTGTGTGTAACTGTGGTACATTTAGTTCCACCTTGTCACCTGCCGGTGCTTATCAATACTATTGATGCAGGAGTGCTGGGAAGGGAAGATTGTGGTCCCTTTAAATGATAAGGAACGAGGAAGGAAAGTGCTGGGTAGAGAAAGGCCCGTCCCTGGCTAGGGCTCCACCCCAAGGGACCTAGGTGATAATAGGCATTTCTGCCTTCCAACCCAAATGTTGCATTTTCCAAGACCACCCTGGCCCGCCACACCCCTATCCTGGGCCTATAAAAACTTGAGACCCTAGCAAGGCAGATACAGAAACAGCTGGACATCATGAAGAATACTTCAGCAGAAGAAAACACGGGTGGCTTGTCATTGAGAGCATGCTGACAGGCACCAGCAGACCGGCAGGCCATCCACCAGCGGAATGACCCAGAGTTTGGCCGGAGCAGTCTGAGAAGAGCCGGGGCTGCCCAGCAGCCTGACTCCAGGGGAAAACCATCTCTCTTCTGGCTCCACCATCTGCTGAGAGCCACTTCTACTCAATAAAACCTTGCACTCATTCTCCAAGACCATGCGTGATCAGATTCTTCTGGTACACCAAGGCAAGAAACCCTGGAATACAGAAATCCCTTTGTCTTTGTGATAAGGAAGGGGGTCTAACTGAGCTGGTTAACACAAGCCACCTATAGATGGCAAACTAAAAGAGTATTCTGTAACACTCACCCACTGGGGCTTCAGGAGCTGTAAACATTCACCCCTAGACACTGCTGTGGGGTCAGAGCCCCACAGCCTGCCCATCTCTATGCTCCCCTAGAGGTTTGAGCAGCGGGGCGCTGAAGAAGCCAGCCACTTCCCCATTACACACCCTGCGAGGGGGACAAGGGAATCTTTCCCGTTTCACTATTGATTAGAAATGCAGCCCACCAAGTGTAAAATCAAATATTTGAAAGTCAAGTGAAATGATAAACTACATTTCCAGGCTTAATGTGCTGTTTTGAAGCTGGTTTGTGACATTCTCTGCCTATTCCCAGAAATGCCGAATTAGCAGCCAATGATCCTGTTACATGGTATTTGCACGAAGTTGTCGTCTTTCTAGTAAGGATGTGGAAACTGGACAAGGATAAACTTTAATAATGTTAGATTTGCACTTGAGGAAGCAGAGGTAAAACTACTGACAAGGAAACTACTACGTCGAAGGCTGGATAGCTGCTAGGAAAAATCGTAAAACAGTGTCCAATGACAAGATATTTGCTTTGTAACTCATTGGCTGAATTCTGAATAGAAATGTAGAATTTCTGGGAATTTTGAAAATGTGGCAAAACAACAGGTTGGGAAAAGGGTGTCTTGGTAATTTGAGGGGTTGGGGGTGAGGTAGATTCCAATGTACACATTGCTTATTTGTTTAGATTTCTCCACAGGTCTTGTCATTGTGTTAGTTTATTGTATGTTAAGTGAGACAACTCCAACATGATTGTCATCTTGAATTTGGAAGTATAATTCGGGGCAATAATATAAAAATTGTTGTTTATTCTCAAATGTTCTAAAGAGTTTTAGAAAATGAGTTACAAACTTCCGTTGTCAAAAAAAGTAAAATCTTCAGATTTTTGACGACTTGCAGAAAATAGGCAACCACTTAAATGAAGAGAAAAAAGTCTTGGCCGGGCGCGGTGGCTCACCCCGTAATCCCAGCACTTTGGGAGGCTGAGGTGGGCCGATCACCTGAGGTCAGGAGTTCCAGACCAGCCTGGCCAACATGGCGAAACCCCGTCCCTACTAAAAACACAAAAATTAGCTAGGCGCAGTGGTGGGTGCCTGTAATCCCACCTTCTCAGGAGACTGAGGCTAGAGAATTGCTTGGACACGGGAGGCAGAGGTTGCAGTGAGCCAAGATCGTGCCACTGCACTCCAGCCTGGGCAACAGAGAGAGAGACTTCGTCTAAAAAAAAAAAAAAAGTCTCCAATATTATAGTGAAAGAAAAAAGTCAATTAAAATTCCTGGATTTGCAGTACTCATTTTCAGAAAATAACCTGAGAAAAGGAAGGATCATGCCTACTCCCCTCCAATCCACAAACTACATTCAATGTATTTTTCACCATATGGGAATGGGTCTACTCCGTTTTTTTCCATCCACCAAAATTGTCTGTTGTACTGAACTGCATTGACATACATTTCCTAAGCTATTGGTAGTTTTTTTAAATGTAACTTTGATTTATGTAAACTTATTTTATATTTCATATAATAGAGCACAGATTGTCTCGGACTTATGATGGTTTGACTTAACAATTTTCAACTTCACAATGGGTTTATTGGCATATTAAATGCATTTTTGACTTACAATATTTTTGACTCCAGTGGGTTTATTGGGCTGTAACCCCATCATAAGTCAAGGAGCATCTGTAATGAGAAACTAGTTAAAAGGCAAAGGAGTCTGAAGCCAGGTCACTTGTTTGGTATATGGGATACACTTGTCAGGAAATCCTTTTGCATTCCTGTACCAAACCTTGAAGATATTCTGATTACTGAAATGTTTGAAGAAGCTTTCCAGTGTCAAATTTTGTAACCCATTTAAATGTTTGCTCTTTTTTTATTGTAGCAAACCTACACAGTGCCTCGTTTTCTGAATTTCCTCATTTACGTTTGTTTGTCCATTTTCTTTCTCCATGAGCTCTCTTTTTTTTTTTTTTTTTTAGCTATTCAATGATTATTTGAAATTTCACCTTCTACACCAGGATCTTAACTTTTTATCACAGTACCTTGGATACAAAATAATCTCTGAATAAATATTTGAAATCATTAATTATGTTGGTTGTGTAGTAAACTCTAAAATAGAAGTGGAATGGTCTCATGTCCCAGAAATTTCTGAATTTTTAAATATTTGGCTACAAATGTAAAAACATGGAATAAAAGCAAAAAAGTTCTGACAATTTTGTGTAATGGGAAGGAAGCAAGTAGACCTGGGTCCTAGTCTTGACTATGCCTCATGTGTAATCGTTTCACTAGTCTTTTTTAATCTCCTTGAGCCTGTTAACCTTATTAGTAAAATAAACAGAATTGGTTTGGTAGAGCTCTCATCTTATTCTAGAATTGTATGACTCTATTTAAGACTAATTTTTCTCCATCTCAATGGTCTTAGGCTTTTTTGATATCAAACTACTTTCCCCCTTGGGACCTATTCTTTTTTGGGGGGTGCTACACAAGAGCTAGAAGAGGTGCAGAGTTTGGACTATTTTTAGAGACAGCAGGTCTAGCTAAGATGCACAAGTGGGTGGCCCTAAGAAGTCAGGACGGCATGAGACCACTGGGTGTTTGGGGATGAGGGCAGGGAAAAAGAGATAGAACCCCCTGAGGATAAACTTTACTTGGTACACAGTTTTGCCCAGGACTCTGTGTGAATGATTTCCATGGGAGAGAAATTTGAGGAAGTAGAATGATGGAACCGTAGAAATGTTACAGTGATTCTTTTTTTCTTTTGTCAAAATGAAAACCTTTCTAGCCACTAGTGCTGCGCTGAGCCATACTAGAGCCAGAGGAAAAAGAAAAAGGCAGTAATACTTATCTTTATTTAAAATTTTGGTATGTTGTTCATCATGGATGTTTTTGCATTAATTTTTATTTTTCAAAATATTGCATTAACATATTACTTATCTGGATTACCAAGATTTTTGGCACTCATTCAATTTTGCATCCAGATAGACTATCTCACGTGCCTCATCCTAATCCTGGCCCCTGCTAGCCACTCAATAATAACATTTTATTTTTGATTTCTATCTTTCTCCTAAGTAGATTAGCAACATGAGAAAGGAGGGTCTACTTTTGGTTGCACATTGAGAATGCGCCCTCTAGTGGAATTCTTGCTCTCTAAGGACTTCGTAATGCATCAGTTGATGGACCTAAAAATGATGGACCATAAAGCACTCAATGGACCAAAAAAATGTATAAAGTGCAGTTTTCAAGAATGTCGTCCGTGGTCTCTTTTGTTGCAATCATGTGCAGTTCACATTCCTAGCAACCACTAAATTGTATACTTAGTGAGGTTATTCCTGAAATTTTAAGACGAAAGATTAATGCAGAAGAAATTCTTTCTGTAGGCAACACAAAATCACACCACTAAATGAGACAATCAATCTGCCAGAAGCAGGAAGAGCAGCCTGCAATTGCTCTGGGAAATGACATGGGAAAATTTTTTAAAGGAGGAAAAGGACTGGAAAGTGTAACCACAATCTGGTGGTGTGGAAGGATCTGGGTATTTAGGAGAGTGGAGGACAATTCCCAGCATATGCATAGGGTAACTAATAATAGGCCTTGGACATGTTTCCTTCCATTCAACCAAAATAGTGCTTTCCCACAGTGCTGTCATGGAGAATGGAAATAATATGGGCTACTGAACTAAAAGAAGAAATATGTACTTAATTACATGTGATTGTTTAATAGAAAAACACAAACAAAACCAAGTGTTAAAATGGGGACTATTTTGCAGGCCATTTATAAAAGTCAAGAGTATAGTGTGACAAGATTAAAGATTACACAGGCTGGCTCTTTGAGATACAGGCCAATTCTTTATTCTGCCTTTTTTTTCTTGGCTATTCTAAGGCTTAAAATAAAGTTGCTTGAGAAGGAGAAAACTGCTGGTGGGAATGTGAAATGGTGCAGCTGCTGTGGAAAACCGTTTGGTGGATCCTCCAAAAGGTTAAACCTAGAATGATCATATGCCCCAGCAGTTTCACTCTTAAGTTATAAAACTGAAGGAATCAAAAACAGATATTCAAACAGATACCTGTCCACCAGTGTTTGTTGCAGCATTATTTACAACAGTCAAAAGGTGAAAACAATCCGTGTCTATCAACAGATGAATGGATAAATAAAATGTGATATGTACATACAATGGAATCTTATTTGGCTGTAAAAATGAAGTTTCAATATATGCAGTAACATGGATGAATCTTGAAAACATGCTAATTGAAGTAGCATAAGCCAGATACAAAAGGACGCATATTGCATGATTCCACTTACGTGAAATACTTAGAGTAGGCAAGACTCATACAGATAGAAGTAGATTAGTGGCTATTGGGGGTTGAGGGGAAGGAGGAATGGGAAGTTGTCACTTAATGGGTATAGAATTTCTGATGAGTATAATAAAGAATTTCAGAAATAGATATGATAATGGTAGTACAACATTGTGGATGTAATTAATGTTGTTGAAATGTACATTAAAGATGACCAAGATGACAAATTTTATGTTATATATATTTTACCACAATAAAAAGAAAAAAAATTAAACCAAAAAAAAGAAGGAAAAAGCTCAGGACAGCATGGATATGTGTGAAATATAACACTGTCTGGGCGATATTTAATGAAGGCCAATTGCTGTATTTGGAGCCATACTCTTGATTGGATATGACTAAAGCAACCTAGTGTTAGTGGGTTACTTCTCCATGAAAATTTTATAAAAGAGGTTCTAGAGAAGTAAAACATTGTGTGAACCATTAAACAGGAATTTAATATGAATTAAAAAACACACAGTGACCATTTTGGCTTCACAAAACTCTATTAAGGCTAAATGATGCCTTGGCTATAGCGAACACTATGTTGCCCGTCTTTCCTACAACTGATCAATAGCATTGTCTCCTAGGAAGGGAGGGGTGATCCTGACATCCCTCACACCACTGCTCTAATGTTTTCTAGCAAATTCACACACGGCAGTAGCGGCCAAGGGGCTGGGGTGAGGAAGTGTGCTTTACACCTCTTCCAAATAAAAAATAGCTGATATCTTATTGGTATAATTTTGAAATATTGTGACTCTAAATGTCTGAACACATTAGAATGTGGAATTAAAAGCATTTTTATGCTATAGATTTTCTGTGATTAGTTTAAAATATGCGTGGCAGGTTATACCTTTTAAAAATCTAATTTGAATTTGATATACATTTATATTTGGTAAGAATATTTGTGGGCTAGTTAAGAAATTCTGCTTATCTATTCATTAAATCCAGGTTCACCACATTAACCATTTGTTGGCCTTCTTGGATTATTATAGATATCTGAAAGTATTAAAGTTTCATTAAAAATATCTATTTTTCCCAGACTAAACTTACAGGCAGGTAGTCTATACAGGTTTCACTCCATGTGCAGCTGCTAGAAGCTGAGGTACAGTTCTTCATATTTGCCTAACATCTTAAATAAGGTTTGGAAACCTAAGGAAGAAATGTGATTTTCCTATGGTGCCGGGAAAACTTTATCCCCCTTGAAGCCTGCTTCTACAATTTTCTCTTCAAAAATGTCCTTGTTATTTTTAGCTTTTTGCCAAGTCCCTGTGTGTGTTTTGTTCCTTTTTTTTTTTCTTTAACTGCTTCATGCTCATTATGCTGAGAAAGGGTAAAGGGGATTTTATGACTCAGTAAATCATCTGTAAATATACTGCATGTACAGAGTATCCACCTAACGTGTATGAACATGCAGGGTGTTATATAGGTGAATGTATAAGTACCTGTAAAAGTGTGTGTAGACATGCATCTCTGTGCACTTACTATGAAGAAACAGGAGCCAGAAAAAATAAAAAGTGGGGTGGTCTATTTGAGGTAGGTGCCACCTGAAACCAAGTGACTGTACACGTATAGTGCCGACACCTATACTTACATATAAACAGTGATGTAATAATACACCTTTTATAAAGACTAATTTGAGGCACATTTAAGTATGTCTAAAACACATGTATTAATCTCTGGAGTTGTCATTTGAAAAAGTTTCAAGTGTTTTATTGTTTTGATGCCTTAGGATTCTAACTCGGTGTGATGTTTGGTTCAGTCTGAAAGGGATGAAATCCCTCCAAACTTAAAATGTTCCTCACAATCATGTGTAACTTCAAGGAGTCTTTGGAAATGGTTCTGTGTGCACATTTGCATCAAATTTTGTTCAGTCTGAGGGTTGTAGTTGCTGATGCTAAGGGCCCAAATGATTGCACTTGTAAGTGGCACTTCTTGGCCAGAGAGAGATGTTGTTGAATCTCAGCTAGGAAAAACTCCCCATTATAGCAATTTAAGTGTGCATGTGCATTGGTGACCTGCCCTCATTCCTTTAAGAAAGCAAGGACACCACATGTTCTCACTCATAGGTGGGAATTGAACAATGAGAACACTTGGACACAGGGTAGGGAACATCACATACCGGGGCCTGTCGTGGGGTTGGGGGGAGAGGGGAGGGATAGCATTAGGAGATATACCTAACGTAAATGATGAATTAATGGATGCAGCACACCAACATGACACATGTATACATATGTAACAAACCTGCACGTTGTGCACATGTACCCTAGAACTTAAAGTATAATAATAATAAAAAAAGAAAGCAAGGGTAGGAGTGACACAGAAGGAGGCACCACCACACCCCACACCCTGATAACCTCTCACCTCTTCTCTCCTCTTTGCCACTCCACCCTATAAGTGGAAGAGTTGGGCTCACTCCTTAGTTAAAAAAACAGATCCTGGAGAATAGAAAAACACCAGCAATTACCATGTCAGATACACACATAATATTTATTCTAGGAGTGCTCACACATTCAGCATGCAAGCACCTAAGAATTATACATGTGCTTGTTCAGTGTAATTTTAACAAATGTGTAATATTATAAACATTGATTGAATATCTGTGCTTTCATGAAAGTAAGGTCCTGTTTTTATGCAAATATTAACAAAGTAGTTAAGAAAACACAAGGAAGCAATGAGGAAATATGACTCGTGGGCAGATGGTTTCTGAAATTATATATTTTTCTGTGAAGCATTAACCAATGCTTTTAAAAAGCAAAACAACGGTTTGAATGTGGGTGTATAGTATAAGGTAAAATACCTTCATTGCACAGTGCAAAGTTTACTTTGCCATGTGCTTAATGTATAATATGTAATGACTTTCTTCTCTTAATATATTTCCTTAAAATTGTTTGGTAATTTTTTTTAGGTGGGGAGAATATTTCTGGGACAGTTTTTATTTGAGGGCTGAGAGAAATTTTGAGAGAATTATCCAGAGCAGAAAATATTTTATTTAAAGAATGCCTTCTTAAAAGGTGTGATTCTACAATTTCTCATGTAAAGTCTTCCTAAGGTTTATCAGCTGCTCTCTGTCAGGAAAATCATTTAAAATTTTTCATCTAAGTATCCCATCTTGCACATCTAAACCCTTATTTTCTTATCTCTCTAATTAAGAACAGCTGGCCACAGAATTCTGGGTAAGGCCTTTTGTATATGTGAAATAGCTTACTAAAATTGTCTCATAAGCCGGATTTTAAAATCATTTTTTTCCATAGGCATAATTTTATAACAACTGGCTGATTTTGAAGAATCTCCTCACCCACCTTCCTATATCCTATTCCATCTTTAAGTGGTGGAAATGGAAGTGGACACGCAGTGGAGCCAAAATGGAGAAAACGGGGCTTCTGGTTTGTCAGTGCAGCATTCCTACTTTTATGTTACATTATTTTAATAGATTTCCAGATCACAGTGACATGTTGATATTTAAAATTCAACTTGATGTCCCATCTGACCTCTAAAGTGATTTCTACACTTAACTGGGGAGTCTCAGTACACGAGACCATCTGGCTGGTCACTCACATGAATGGTCTCTCAGGCAGGTTTGCTTCCTGGGACAGCGTGGAGATGCAGCTGCAGAGAAGCCTGGTCCCTCTCTTGCTATCCTGTGTGTCTCTTATCAAATGACTGCATAATAGAAAATCACCACTTTCCCGGATAAAGTAGTTTTTCATGTAGAGGAATATGAACTGTGTTTCCTAGCTAGCACTTTTATTTTTAAAATATTAATTTCCCTTCCTTATTTGTACTACTCTTTTGTCATCCTCTCTTTAAATATTAGCTCGGTTTTGACAACTTCCTCAATTTTAGTAAAATACTTCTTCATATTACGGAGCTCTTTTCACTGCCTCTTAGATGTCAACTGCACATTTAAGGCCTATGGTTTTCATTTTATCACCAGGCCAAGAGACTTTGGTTTAGTTTTCAGAGGTTGATAAGCCCCGAAGGAAGAGTTATCCATTTTCTAGTGTGCTGGGTACTTTTATTCTATTGGCTGGAGTCCAGGTCTAGACTATGCTATCCCTGTTTTCTTTTTTACATTTCTTTACCTTTCCTGTTTCTTTGATGACAATACCATATGGCACAGGATAAGAATTCTTGCTAAAGTTGGGACATTGCATTTATCTCTGCCCCTTGATCTGCCAGGCCTATTACTCTGTCATGTTACAAAATTAGGTTAGTCTAACGAGAACTGTTCCTTACAGATCATTCATTTTGATGTATTCAAGGTGTTTGTGAATTTATCGTGTAATGATTTCTTTGCTCATTTTTCAAGCATAGCTAATAGATTTGAAATATTTGGAAGAATTTCATTTTTCAAATATCATCTACTCTGACCCTCCCTGATCATTTTTTAAAAAGGGAGCTATTTCAAATATACAAAAAAAGCATAAAGAACACATAACAAGATAATATCCCATAGTTTAACCACATAATTTTTAATCCATTTTTCTGTTGGTAGACATATAGGTTATTTTCAACATTTCACTATCACAAATAGCAGTGCAAAGAATATTGTGTATAGGTCTCTTTGGAGACCTTGTAAGGGTTTCTCTAGGAGTAGAATTGCTGAGACAAAAAGTATGGCTATTTTCAATTTTATTAGATATTGTCAAATTTTTCTCCAACATTGTACCAATTTGTAACTCCATCAGTAGTTTAGGAGAGTTCATTGCTTCATATTCTTGCCAACATTCGGTACTGACAGACTTTAAATTTTTTGCTAACTTCATGGGTGTGAAATGGTATCACATCATGGTCTTAATTTGCATTTTCTAGATTACTGAGTAGGATAACATCTTTATATTTGTTCATTAGCGATTCATGTTTCTTTCTCTTTGACCTTCCTATTTCTGTCTTTGGCCTATTTTATATTGAGCTTTTGTTTTCTTATTTTTCAGAGTTCTTGCTAAATTCTGGATCCCATCCATCGATGGTTATATTTGTTATATCTTCTCCTGGTATATAGTTACCCCAACTTGTTCGTTGTCTCCAAAACTATCTCAGCCTTTATTGTTCCATTACTTTTCTAAATAAATTTTAGCATCAGCTTTTCAAGTTCCATAGAAATCTATGGAGTTTTAAATTGGAATTACATTGATTTATATATAAATTTGAGCAAAATTAAAAACTTTATGGTTTGACTCTTTCCACCCATGAACATCATATATTTCTTATTTTATTTGGTTACTTTTTTCTACCTTTAGATGATGTTTGGTAAATTTTTTCCGTATAGGTGCTACCCAACATTTTAAGTTTTATTTGTATGTATTTTATAGTTTTTGTTGTTGTTATGGAGTCTTTTTAAAAATGGAGTCTTTTAAAAATACATTTTCTAATTGTTACACATATATGGAAGCATTAGAGATTTAATGTATTTTTTTTTCTCACCTTGCAATTCAGCTAAACTCTCCCATCCAAGTACTAACCAGGCCCAGTTCTGCTTAGCCTCTGAGATCAGATGGGATTGGGTGCATTCAGGGTGGTATGGCGGTAGACACAATTCAGCTAAACTCTCTTGTAATTTATCTGCAGATTTTCTTTAAGTGTTCTAGGTTGAAAATCATGTTATATACAAAACAATGATACTTAGCTCACTACTTTCCAATCCTTAACTCTTTTTTAAATTTTATTTTACTGATTGATTAGGAATTCCAGGACAAGGTTGAATAGAACCAATAATAGAATATCCTTGTCTTATGTTTGACTTTAAAGGGAATGCTTCGAAACATCCTGACTTTTCATTAGTATAATATTCCATTAAGTACAATACTCATTCTGAGTTTTTATTATATATTCTTTTTAAATTAATGAAGTTTTTTTTCTAGTACTATTTTGCTAATGTAAAAAAAGTCATGAGTAGGTTAAATGTTATCAAATGCCTTTTTTTCACTCTAGCTGTTGAGGTGATTATGTAATTTTTTTCTTATAATCCATTAGTGTGATCAATTACATAAACAGATTTTTATCACATTAATTCATCTTTGTATTATTGTTATAAATAAAATATTTTATTTTTAAAAAATATACTGCTGGATTTGGATTGATAATAGTTTGTTAAGGATTTTGTGTTCATGATCATATGTAAGATTAATCTATAATTTTACATTTTAAAATATCTTGATTTTTGTGTCAAGGTTATTTCTTGATACAAAATGAGTTGGGCATCAGTATCACCCTCCTTTAAATTAAATCAATATGTATAAGATTAGAATTATCTGTTCTCTGAATGTTTGGTAGAACTTACTTTTCCCTTGTAAAGGCATCTAAGCCTAAGGTTGTATTTTTCACAAATGAAAATAACCTTTTCTTAACTGTTATCATATATATTAATATTCCTTTATTTAAATACATGTATGTTATGGAGAATTATATGTGGATGTGTATACGAAAATATTCAAATCTCCATATGACACAACTCTTATTTATACATATATTAAAATACAGAATGCCATGCATATTGTTTATGACAATTATCTAATCGGGGCACAATTTTAAGTTCTGAGCTCCTATGTAAATCCAGAGCCCCTTAACCTTTGGAATTTTTAATAATCCAAATTTGTAAGATTTAGTATGTTGGTGCTATGATAACAATAACAATGAATATTTGTTGAGTACCTATTCAGGGTCAGGAAGTTTACCTACATTATTAACATTTAATGCCTATGACAATTATGTAAGACATAGCTAATCCTGTTAGGCATGAGGAAGTTGAGGCCAAGAGGATGGATAATTTGTAGAAAATATCATGGATAGTGAGTGGCAGATTTGAGATTTAAACTAAATGTGTCTGAAGGAAAGCTGGTGTTCTTTTCATAACACTTACCTAGGAAGTGAATGATAAAGATAGATTCAGTTTTGATAATAAGTAATAACAAATTTTGTTGCTGGTACTTTTTGAAATTGAGGTTAATGATATAGGACAGCAGGAAAATTGACTATGGCAAATATAAATACTGCTATGGCTTTCATGTACTGTCACATAGCCTGTATACTGCACAATTCCAGGGGGCACCATGTATATGAGCCCCAAAGTGAATGGTGCTTCTCTGGATTGTACATATGATGGCATTTAATGCCGTGAACAGGTACCTGCCTTGCAAGGTTCTGAGGAAAGAAAGAAGTCATTCTAATGAGAATATACTTACATCACAATTAGTAAAAGATTAACTGCATTATTGGGCAGAGTTTTGGGATTCATGTTAGTACATAAATGGGACTTGTTAAGATTGTATTTTACAAAACTTCTGCTTGATATTTGCTGTTTTTGCTTTGATACTTCATAAAAAAGACAAATATATTTTGGATAGGGCAGCTAGTTAACCTCTAAAATTTTAGTTGAGCATTGATTGTAATATTAAAGAAAGAAGTTTAAAAAGGAAATTCACAGGTTTGATGATTACTTCATGCAAAAATTCTTGTAATGCAATGGGAAAAGGAAGCAAGTCCGTTTCTTAAAGAGGTAGAGACTTTGTTTCTTATTTCTTTATTTTTCCTTATTGAAATTTAATTTGGAGTTTTTAGTAACTAAGGGTAAGTGATAAATATAGTAAATGTGACAGTCTAGTCATGATACTAGCTTTGGAAATAACAAGTATACTAAAAAAGGAATTTCATAGCATGAACATATTTTACAGGCATCAGAAGTAATGTGTTTTTTTTCTCAGAGTTTTTTTTCTGGTCAATATTATGTCCTATATTTTACGTTTTGAATGCAAAACTTTTATAGTATTTATGATTTTCCCCGACCCATCCATTCTTCCGTGCTTGTTTCTCCATTTCTACTACACTTTTACTTCCTTTACCCTGAATATATTTTTTCCTTCTAAGTCCTTTTATCACAGCAGTATCCACTCTCCCTGCTGGCTGTCAGTTCTTTTTCTCCTCTCAAAGTCATTTCAGTCATTGTTTTTTATGCCTCTCAGAGGAATAAAAAAAGGGCTGGTCTCTGAATTATTATTTCTCTTTGAAGCAAGGAGAGTGCCGAGTGTGCTAAAAATCACTTTATTTTAATAGGCTCCCAAAAAAGAGAATTCAGTTTTTCTCTCTATTGCCATTAAAAAATTTATTTACCCTGTCATTTAAACTTTATAACAGATTACAAAAACTTTTAACATTTAATATGACATGAACATTTGGCACTTTTCTTTTTGAACTCACCTTCAGGCAATATGTAAAAACAATGCCTCTCTACCCTTGGTGAAAGTTTTGACTTCTCAAAACAAATGTGTTAATGCAATGTTTTTCTTGAGTGAAGCAACACTAAAATAGTTATTTTTTCCCGTGAATTTTTAAAGAGCTCTGCATATATTCCCAGGGAAAATCTTGAAGTCTTTCTCAAGTATTACACACATATGTACATATGCATGCAGCCCCCAAAGGTTAAATTGTTAGCTCATTCCCTAGGATACGGAATGTGTTTCCCCATAATAGTCATATAGTGGTGGTTATATTCATTTACATCCTATTCCAACGCAGTGTCGATACTATATCACCAGGCCTAACTTCTATCAGTAAGGTCTTATATGAGTACCACATTCTGATATCTGGTGGTAGTGATGGCTATGGAGGTGGGATGGGTAATATCTTTCAGGGGCATATCCCTTGAGTGAGTCAGGCACAACTAGCTACATATAATCTTGACCTGATTTTAATTATTATTTACACAGAGCACAAAACATCACATATCTTGGGGAAATAGGATAGTCTGAAAAAATCAAAGCCATATAATGAAAATTAGAAGACCGTATAATATGGGTCAAGGTTCTCAGGCATCCCATAAACAAACACATAAGTGCATTAACCTAATTTAACAAAAATGTAATTGGGGTTCCATGAGCAACATGTTTTTATTTTCAATATTGACTGTAAATGCCTTCTTAATTCCTTTTCATAGGTAAATTCATTACAACATTGAACTAAAGAATACAAGTTTTTGTTTGTTTTCTTGTTTGTTTGTTTGTTTTGAGACAGAGTCTTGCTCTGTCACCCAGGCTAGAGTGCAGTGGTGCGATCTTGGCTCACTGCAAACTCCGCCTCCTGTGTTCAAGCAATTCTCTGCCTCAGCCTCCCAAGTAGCTGGGATTACAGGCGCCTGCCACCACGCCTGGCTAATTTTTGTATTTTTATTAGAGACAGGATTTCACCATTTTGGCCAGGCTGCTCTTGAACTCCTGACCTCGTGATTGACCTGCCTCGGCCTCCCAAAGTGCTGGGATTACGGGTGTGAGCCACCCCGCCCAGCCAAGAATACAAATTTTAACTGCCTTATTGATAAAGAAATCTGAGATGGTGAAAGATGAATGGAGCATTTGTCTTCCCCATTCTTTATTAAATTTTGTTTTTGAGACAGGGTCTCACTCTGTCACCCAGGCATGTGGTGCAATCACGGCTCACTGCAGCCTTGAACTCCTGGGCTCAAGTGATCCTCCTGCCTTAGCCTCTTGAGTAGCTGGGGCCACAGTTGCACTCCATCATGCCCAACTAATTTTTTTTGTTTTGTAGAAATGGGGGTATCACCATGTTGCCCAGGCTGGTCTTGAACTCCTCGGGTGAAGCAATCCTCCCACCTAGGCCTGCCAAAGTGCTGGGATTACAAGCATGAGCCACTACACTCCATCATCCTCCCATTCTTCAGCCTGTTTTTATTTTTTTCCAGGCCTGACTAATGCTTCTCCAGCCTGCCCCAATTTTCCTTGTGAAGTCTAACGTGTATTTGTATATAGATTTTGGAGCATAATTTTAATCTCTAGAATATCCTCTCTCCACTGATCTCTCTCTCTCTCTCCCCTTCCTCTCCCAGCATTATTTATTTATTTATTTGTTTATTTATTTATTTATTTATTTATTTATTTATTTATTTAGGGATGGGTTTTGCCATGTTGCCCAGGCTGGTCTCAAACTCCCGAGCTCAGGCAATTCACCTGCCTCAGCCTCCCAAAGTGCTAGGATTACCGGCGTGAGCCACTGTGCCCAGCCTCTCCTAGCATTTCATTCAGTTTATCTTATTCATCTCTCGAATTTGGTAATCTGAATATTTTGCCTATATGTGATTTCATCAGATTTCTCCATTGCTATTTTGTGTATTGGAGTTAGGGATTGTGTACTTAACATACAACTACATATGAAACAATGAAAATTTGACTTATTTTTTTCCTGTGGATCTAAGACCAGTGGCATGTGAATCTTTTAATATGGTTATAATAATAGTACCTAATATTCTTTCTTTTGTGGAGTGGCTTTGTTGTACACGGAGAGTTTAGCCTTGATTATTCTCAATCTAGATTCTGTATTTCTTTATTTCTGGATTCAATCTGCCTTCACCCAAGAGTTGCATCACAGAGTGTCTAAATGCTACTTAAAATGAAATCTGAAAAACTGATAATTAAATAAACTTTATTATTATTTCTGTACTAATCTTTTACGAGGGAAGGATCAATAACAAATAAATTACCATCAGATGCTTATTCAAGCAATAAGAATACCACGGAGGCAGTAGACAGTTTAATCTCTTTATTCTCCCTACACTGATTTGATTGGAAAGATTTGAAAATCAATTTGTTTCAAGCAATTTGGGGTGAGGGGAGGACACGAGATATGAGAATCAAGAAGAAACCAGAACTAGACATCAGCTCAGAATTCAAGGTAGATCTAGGGATTTGGACAGCAGGATTCTATTGATTTTGAGTCAAAGGCTCTGCCATTATTGTGATTCAGTTACTTTTCATGTGTCTGTTTCATTCTCCTCACTCTACTGACTTTATTCATCACCCTCCATTCTTTATATATCTTTTCTCTACTTTATGCCTTCTGCTTACTCATAATTTTGGTTTGCTTATAAATTCAGCTCTCACAGTTTCATTCATCCTATATTTTTCCAAGAACCTTCACTGGCTTTCTTTAATAGATGTAATATATATTTTTAACAAGTTTAAATTTCCTAAGACAGAGGTTGATATTTTTCATGTCAAAGAATATTATAGATTACTGGCTAGACTGTGGATTGACTTCTTATGGGTCAATAATCATCTTGGTCCAATCAGCAGATGTTGCCCAGACTTTCAAACTATGCAGAAGCTGTGGGCATGGGGCAGTTTCCATTTGCGGGGGCTGCTGGCATGGTAGCCACCATGATTAACAAAATCTGTCCTCCTTATATGTTAGGAGTTAAAAGCTTCTCAACCAAATGTTCGATCTGTTAAGCAATGATGAACTTTCCCTTAGAAACAAAATTATACAAGTAGAGGTAATTTCAAAAGAAGAATATCTGAAAATTCTTACCCCTCAATTCAGTAATGACTCATTAGTATACATATTATTTAATTATAATGTGATTAAAATTCTAAGAATAAATACTTTTCAATTCTTACTGCTGTAAAGCACACTTGTTGAACCTTAGTTAATATTTACTGACTACTGTCACCTGTGATAACACAGTAAGTATAACTTATACAGTAAACAATCTGATTGGCTGCTGAAAAAGGAATGGAGAATAAAGAGTTTAGGACCAGGTATTGTAGAATTCAGATAATTCTAAAAAAAAAACCAAAAAAAACGAGTGCCTTTATGGTCTATGGGATGGTCACAATGCATTGCTTAACTTAGTTTGGGAAATACACCTATTCTGCCTGATATTTACTTTCACAACCGTAATCTGTAAGATGAAACTATGTCCTTAAAACATCAACAAGTTATATCCAGTAGGGGAATTGGACAGGTGTGCTGGAGGGTGGTTAGAGGGAAATTCCTAGTAATCACCTTCTGTGTACTATGCAACGTATTATATGTGTCTATAAAACATTTATAATGCTCATTTTATAGATGAGGAAGTTGGCCTAAAACTGCCCAGTGTCACACAATTCCTAAATGAAAAACCAGGCATGATTCTTTCTTCATGTTCAAAGCTCGTATCCTTTTTTTAAAAAATTTATTTCAGTAGCTTTTGGGGTACAACTGGTTTTTTGTTATGTGGATGAATTACATAGTGGTGAATTCTGAGATTTTCATGCACTTATCACCTGAGTAGTATATATTGTATCTAATATATAGTTTTTTATCCTTAGCCCTCCTCTCACCCTCCCCCTACTGAGTCTCTAGAGTCCTTTACATCACCTTATATAAAGCTCCTGTCTTTTAACAACATGTTGTTGCTTTACTTTGGCCCTTCTCTGATATTCTTTCCCTCCTCAATATTTCTCAAATAATGACGATTTCCTCAGATATTTTATGACAGTTTCAGTATTCCAGCAGGTGCAGTCATTGTGGACTGGTGAGAGAGGAAGAGATAGAAAAGCAGCTTAGACTTTCGAACTGTTAAAGAACTCCCAGAGGTCTTGGCTTTGAATACAAGAAAAGGAACATGAATATTTGCAGATATTTCTAGGTGCTCTTGCCACAATTGCTGATTAGTAGAATGGGTTGGGTGGTGGAGTATAGCATGTTATCCTATGACTGACAAATGAAGGTAAGGTATTCTTCCAGTGGGATACCCAGATCAGTATCTGTACTATCTCAGAACTCTGCATATATTCCCAGGGAAAATCTTGAAGTCTTTCTCAAGTATTACACACATATGTACATATGCATGCAGCCCACAAAGGTTAAATTGAATAATTAATAGAAATAATAGAAATCTCTAATTTCTAACCTTTATTTATATTCTATATTTTATGAAGTATAGCATGCAAGAACCACAGCATAAATCAAGAAGTTACAGACCAACTAGCTTTAAGAAAATGGAAGCAAAGCATCATAATAACCCACCAGCTTTAGGACAAAGAACCTTTATTTTTTTTTCATATAATGTAGGTTAATTAGAATTAAACCTATAAGGCTAAATGCATCGACTATTGTACAAGTTAAATTTTATTCTACTTTGTAAAAGTATGAATAATTCTTAATTTTACCTTTTATTTCACTAATCTTATATTTTAGAACAAAATTCCATTGACCCTTCAATGAAGAGTTCTAATTTATATTTCAAATTTGTGCCTAATTATAAAATTTTAGAATAACTTAGGAAATCATGTGGTCTCTAGCTTTCAAACTGATTAATTGCTTAGGCAATGATATTAAACTCTGGTTTGATATCACTCCAGGGTGATTCCAGTGATCTAAAAATTATTGAAATAAACTTTAAACTACAAAGTAAATGTATACTTTGAATATTGAGTTGGTAGACATAAAAAACTATTTAAACCAACTTGATCTATGTGTCATTAATAGAATACTCATTTAAACAGTGGGAGAATATGAATTCTTTTCAAGTGTACTTGGAACATTCTCTAAGATAGACCATATGCTGAACTATAAAACAATTTTCAGCTACTTTTAAAGGATTGAAATTATGCAAAATTTGTTCTATGACCACAACTGAATTAAATAAGTTATCAATAACATAATAATCTAGAGAATTCTGAAATGTTTGGAAATTAAACAACACACTGTAAAAAAACTGATGGGTCAAAGAGGAAATGACAAGAGAAATTAGAAAATAGAATTGAATATTAATGAAAATGTAATATATAAAAATTTGTGAAATGCAGCTAAAGCAGGGTATAGAAATCCATTCATATCTTTAAATGCTTATGTTAGAAAAACGATTTAAATCTAATGATCTTGGCTTTCATCATAAGAAACTAGAAAAAGAACCCAAAGTAAGTAGGAGGAAAGAAACAATAAAGAGCAGAAATTAACAACATAAAAATTAGAGAAACATTAGATAAAATCAATACAACCGAAAGCTACTTCTTGGAAAGTACAAAAAATGTTGATAAACCTCTCATCAGACATCAAGAAAAAGAGAGACAAATCACCAATGATTGAAAGAGGGGATATCACTACAGATCCTACAGAATTTGAGAAGACAACAGAAAATATTTATGAACATCTTTGTGCCAATAAGTGTGACAACTTGGATTAAATGGACAAATCCTTGAAAAATACCAATTAACAAAATGAACTAAAATATAAATAAAAAATGAGAATAGATCTATCTCTACTAAATAACTTCAATTCATAAATAGAAACCTTACCTCAAAGGAAACCATAGTTTTACTGGTGAATTCTATAAAACATATAAGAAAGAAATATTTCCGGCTTTACAAAAACCTCTTCCAGAAAACGGGAGGCCAAACTAATTTTATGAGGCCAACATTACTCTAATATCAAAACCAGATATCACTGTAAAAGAAAACTACAGATCAATATCCCTCATGACATAGACAAAAAAATCTGTAACAAAATATTGACAAATCTGTATTATGTTAGAAAGATAGTACCTCTCCACTAAGTATAGTTTATACTAGAAATGCTGATAGAATCTACACCCAACCTAAACAAATGAGGCATTTAAGTTGGCAGAAAACCTTTTCAAAAAACCCTGCTAAATGCAAGTTTATTAAGTTTTAAGTCGCCTACTTTAAAATATATCTATAGGTTTTGCTAAACATATAAAGCTTTACAACACAGATCTTGTTGCCTACTTCTAAGTTTGCATGATACATTCTTTCACCTTATTTTTCTAAAACCCACCCATTAGCATTGGTATTGTGCCTGATTTGATAGACATTTTCATAATTCAGAAGAAAATGGAGGAGATTTAGTTGTCTGCTTTTCTGATCTAGATAATTTTTCTATTTAAGGCTACACATTGAACAAATACAAACCTTTTAAAATTGAAAAAATATATCTTTTGCTCATGATACAAAATTTATATAATGCAAATAAACAAAAAGTATAAAAAATAGTCTAAGATTCCATGCTTCTAGATTATTATAATCAATGTCTTGATGTAACTTCTCTATATAGTTTAATAATAAATATGTCAGTGGGAAGAGAACTAGGGAGAATTAATAACTGTGAGTTTTAATCTGGAGAAAATGAATGTAAGACATTGGGTAAGTGACTTAATCCCTTTGGGCCTCAGTTTCCTCATCTATAGAATGTGGGGACCTGATTAGACATTCTTATGGTCTCTTCTAAATTTTAAGTATATATTAATACAAAGTGAATCTCACAACTCTTGAAGGCATGGAAATAAAGTGAAAGTATATACTAAGCAGAAGGTGGCAGTGTTGTTGAAGAAAAGGCCTAGATTTTAATACCAGTAAATGCAGGTAGATTGCTATGCACGGTGTTTGCACCTTGATAAAATTAGTGCTGGAGCAAATTAGTGACAAACCACTAATTTAGCAGGATTAAGATATCCTGTTACAACAGGTAGTTGTTTTTCTGAGGTCAATAATATCATTATGTATGACATTGCTTTGCTGTGAAATGAGACAGAATCAAATATGATCACCTAAAGCTCACACAAATATAGAAGGCATGCTAAGCTCAGAGCTTTTAAGCGAATAATAATTATTGTTATATTGGTTTCAGGTATTTTGAAAGAGTTTGCCTGGCTATTATTAAGTGACAACTTCCTCATACATATTTGCAGTTTGGCACAGATATTTTTAGTGAGGCAAGGTTTTTCATTCTTCGTTTTCCAACTTTTTGAAATAAAGGAGGATTCAAGCACATACATTTTAATGGGCTTTAGAAAGCTTATTTTTAATACATAGTAATGGTATTCAATAATTTAATCTTTGTTCTTTGTCTTAGAAATATCTGAGTTCAGTGCTTATAGTGGGGCTAAGATATGATATTTAAATTTATGATCTATTGTTTGTTTAGCATAACATACTAGAATACCATTTAATAAGGCAATTGATTGTAGGGACAATTGTTAAATTAAGATTTCGTTTAGAATGAGAAAATCTGTTAGTAGATTTTGCTTGAGTCAGGTACAGTACTCCCCTAAAATCCCTCAAATTTCTACATTAACTAGATACCACTGTCTTAGTTCATTTGGACTACTATAACAGTGCATGATAAATCAAGTAGGTTATAAACAGCAGAAATTTATTTCTCCCTGTTCTAGAGTCCAAGATCAAAGTGCCAGCAGCTTCAGTGTCTGGTGAGAGCCTGCTTTTAGGCTCATAGACAACACCTTCTTGCCGTGTCCTCACCTGTCCCTCACACCTCACTAGGAGTGAGGGAGCTCCCTTGGGCCTCTTGTGTAAGGCTCTGCCCTCATGACCTCATCACCACCCAAAGGCCCCACCTCCTAATATCATCACTTTGGGGGTTAGGATTTCAGCATACGAATTTTGGGGAGACACATACATTTAGACCATAACAACCATTTTTTACGGCAATATCCCTCTCCCATCTGCATTTCTGGGAATATATACTATAGGAAGCAGATACACATCCAGGCCAAATTGTCTTTCTGTCCCTCTGCAAGATTTTGGGGAAAGATTAAACTATCAGAAAAAACAGAACCAGCTATGCCAAAGATGAAGCATGAGATCACACGTTAATGCTAACACTCTTCCAAAACTCCTTTTCGTCTGGGTTTGTGTCATTTGCATGCAGCCCACAGGGTGGAGGCAGAAACCAGTGTGGGAGAGTGGGAGGGCCTCTCCAGTGGTAGGAGTCAAAGCCTCCATTCTTGATTGATACCCTTTATTTCTTTCTCTTGCCTGATTGCCCTGGCCAGAACTTCCAACACTATGTGCAATAGGAGTGGTGAGAGAGGGCATCCCTGTCTTGTACCAATTTTCCAAGGGAATGCTTCCAGTTTTTGCTCATTCAGTATGATATTGGCTGTGGGTTTGTCGTAAATAGCTCTTATTATTTTGAGATATATCCCATCAATACCTAATTTATTGAGAGTTTTTAGCATGAAGGGCTGTTGAATTTTGCCAAAGGCCTTTTCTGCATCTATTGAGATAATCATGTGGTTTTTTTCTTTGGTTCTGTTTATAGGATGGATTACATTTATTGATTTGCGTATGTTGAACCAGCCTTGCATCCCAGGGATGAACCCAAATTGATAATGGTGGATAAGCTTTTTGATGTGCTGCTGGATTCGGTTTGCCAGTATTTTATTGAGGATTTTTGCACCAATGTTTATCAGGGATACTGGTCTAAAATTCTCTTTTTTTGTTGTGTCTCTGCCAGGCTTTGGTATCAGGATGAAGTTGGCCTAATGTAAATGACGAGTTAATGGGTGCAGCACACCAACATGGCACGTGTATACATACGTAACAAACCTGCATATTGCGCACATGTACCCTATAACTTAAAGTATATATATGTGTATATACTTTATATATACACATATATAATATACTTTATATATACATATATATATATACACACATATATATGTATATATAAAGACACATATATATGTATATATAAAGCCTCCATTCCCCCACTGCTGGGCCACCATCCCCCAAGGTTGTTGCCTTACTCCTAAATTGCCATGGCTTTTCCAGCAGGAACATTAAAGTTTCATTTTAAGTAACATCTTTCCTTCTTTATGAAGCTGACTCCTCCCTCTTTAGCTATTATTCTATAGAAAGAGTCACGCCTTATATCTAAGCTACATATTCTCCTGTCTGGGGTAATTTCCTATATTATACCATGAGCATCTCTTTCTATTGCCTCAAATTCCCATGGCAGCACCCATCACAGTGACCTCCTTGTTCTTCCTTGATGATGCCAGACCTGTTCCCACCTCAGGACTTTTACAGTGGCTGTTCTCTATACCTGGAATGCTTTTCCCCTGATAATCATGTGACTAACTTTCTTAATGCTTCCAGATCTTTTTGTTCTAATGTCGCGTTCTCTGTGAAGACTTCCCTGATCTTCCTATATGCAGTTGCTACTCCCTTCACCCCCACCGTCCTCTGTCCCCAGCATTCCCACTCCCCTTTCCACTCAATTTTTTCTCCATAGCACTTCCAACCTTCTAATAACTACATAACTTACATACTGATTTTGTTTACTGTTTGTCTCTCTCCGCCAAAATGTAAGCCCTACGAAGGCAACACATTTTGTCTATTTGGCTCACTGATGCATTTTCCGTGCTAAAAAAGTGCCCGTCAGAACAGAAATAAGAAATAACTACTTCTTGAATGAAGACATCAGTTCATTTTCTCAAAAGAATTTTCTAAGTGGTTAGAACATTATTATTCTCTATTCATTTTCTTCAAAATAAAAGAAGGAACGGGGATGTATGCAGTAGACAGAAGCATACATACTTTTCGAGCTTGGTAGATATTTTAAAAATATTTCAGATATTCTTTGTATTCTTAATGCAACCAAAGACGACTTACAGGAAAATATGTGTCAGGATAAGAATTGAATTCATATCCTGCTGTATAAACTTAATAATAGAATAATTTTAAGATATAGGTTAAGGCCAACTTGGATCTTTT
The DNA here is from genome assembly GCF_028878055.3 of Symphalangus syndactylus. Taxonomy (NCBI): domain Eukaryota; kingdom Metazoa; phylum Chordata; class Mammalia; order Primates; family Hylobatidae; genus Symphalangus; species Symphalangus syndactylus. The sequence continues at coordinate 123,164,068 of NC_072426.2, read as the reverse complement.
TGAATATTCTCACAGGTGAGTTTATTATTCTGTGCCCAGTGTTTCCTCTAGTGGGCTGCAGTAATGCTTTGGCTGCCAGGTCATTGGGCAACATTGCCAAGAGGTGCTGAACATTCTAACTCCCTTCCTTTCCTTCCCCTGGCTAACCTGGAAAAGTGCAAGAAGTATAACATATTCTGTAGATCACTAGCCAAAGTGTGCTTCCTCTGGGGTGCGTATCTAAGTCATATGCTTATTAGGAGCTTTGTGAGTTAAAAATCTGTACTGAAAGAAAGTTATTCTGATGATACTTTACCTATAATTTGGAAAGCAAAAAAGCACATTTTCAGACACTCTGAGCTCAACCTAAACTGGATAACTCTGTTTTCCTTATAAATACAATTTAGAAGTTAGCCTTACGCCAGGATCCTCCCTTCTCTCTGTTTTTAAAAAAATTTAATTTAAAAGCAAATTTTACTTTTTCTTCTTCTTTTTTTTTTTTTTTTATGAGACAGGGTCTTGCTCTGTCACCCAGGCTCTAGTGCAGTGGCGCCATTTCAGCTCGCTGCAACCTCCACCTCCTGGGTAGCTGCCTCAGCCTCCTGAGTAGCTGGGATTACAGGTGCGTGCCACCACACCTGGCTAATTTTTTTTTTTTTTTTTTGTATTTTTAGTAGAGATGGGGTTTCACCATGTTGGCCAAGCTGGTCTTAAACGAACTCCTGGCCTCTAGTGATCCACCCACTTTGGCGTCCCAAAGTGCTGGGATTACAGGTTTGAGCCACCGTACCTGGCTCAAAGACCCTCCCTTCTCTTGAACAGATGTTTTCAGTTTTCTTACATTCAAATTTTCCTCATTTTTAAGTCTCAATTTAAAGGCTACTTCTTGCTTATTTTTGTTCCTGGATTCTCCAGATGGAAGGTAGTATCTAACTGCTGTCTACCACCAATGATAGCCTTTCATTTCGAGGAGTTTATAGGCCAGCAGAAAGGATGAGTTGTGTTTGCTAATAACTATGAAACAAGCTAGAAATTGATCAATGTGGCTTTGGATAATCAGATAAAATCCTACAAACATTTAGAGACAGTCAGCTTCTGACTGCTTCATGGTGGAGGTGGTATTTGACCCTTAAGGAATGGATACAATTTGGGTGGGCAGAGAAAGAGGAGGAAAGAAGGACTTGCCAAGTTAGAAGTTAAGAGCAGACACAAACAAGGAAACAGGAATTCTTATAAGAAATAGTTATTGGTTCAATGAATGTGATGTAACAAAGTTTAACAAAGGAAACCTAATGAGAGCCAGGGCTGGAAAGGTAAGATTGGTCCAAACCATGAAAAGATCTGAGTGTCAGGCCAAGGAATTTAGATTTTTTTTTTTTTCTTGAGACAGTCTTGCTCTGTTGCCCAGGCTGGAGTGCACTGGCACGATCTTGGCTCACTGTGACCTCTGCTTCCTGGGTCCAAGTGATTCTCCTGCCTCAGCCTCTGAGTAGCTGGGATTACAGGCACCCACCACCACACCTGGCTAATTTTTGTATTTTTAGCAGAGACAGGGTTTCGCCATGTTGGCCAGGCTGGTCTTGAACTCCTGACCTCAGGTGATCCACCCGCCTTGGACTCCCAAAGTGCTGGGATCACAGGCATAAGCCACTCTGCCTGGCCAGGAATTTAGATTTCTATTGAAAATGGAGAATTATAGACTTTTTTATCAGGCAAGTGACATGGACACAGATCTACTTAAGATTAAATTAAACCAGTGTATACATAGAATGGCTTAGAGTGGGGAGATTCTGTAGACAAGGAGACCATTGCAATAATCAAGAAAAGAGATGATAGAGGTATGAAAGTAATAGTAGCAATGAGAAAAGAAAGATTGGGATGGTTAATTGACAGGGCTGAGCTAGAATCAACAGGATTAGACAACTGACTGGTTGAGTAAAGGGAAGAGGTGTTGTGTCTAGGTTACTGGGAGAATGGTGTTTATTAACCAAAATGAGTATGTAGGTTTTTGTGTATGTGGGACAGTTAGGTTTTACTGAGAAAAGAAGAAAATGTTGTTTAGGGTGTTTCCAGAAATATATCAGAGTGGCTAACTAGTAGGTTATAGATGCCAGCTTTTTCTAACTTCATAAATATTATTATATAAGCAATTTAAGGTGAGGAACAGTGTCTGATATTTTTCATTTTCACATTTCATCTATCCTGAGACCTAGAACAGTGCTGAGCACATTGTAGGTACTCAAGACATATGTATTGATTGATAATGTATTTTACTTTTGGAGACAGGTTTGTGGAGAGAAGGTACTGGCTTCACTCTAAAATTGCTGACTAAAAAGTGCCCACAGCCAGGCGTGGTGGCTCATGTCTGTAATCTCAGCACTTTGGGAGGCCAAGGTGAGCAGACCATTTGAGGTCAGGAGTTTGAGACCAGCCTGACCAACATGGTGAAACCCCGTCTGTATGAAAAATACAAAAAATTAGCCGGGCAAGGTGGCACACGCCTGTAATCTCAGCTACTCAGTAGGCTGAGGCATGAGAATCGCTTGAACCTGGGAGGCGGAGGTTATAGTAAGTCGAGATCACTCCAGTGCACTCCAGCCTGGGCAACAGAGCAAGACTCCATCTCAAAAAAATATAAAAAGTAAAAAAATAAAAAATAAAAAGCACCCATGGCTTTGAAGTTTCCTTCCTTGACTAGCCTGAGGCCTGACATTCCCTGCACTTGAATTCTTTGGGTTACTACAATGTAGGTGGCCATTAACATGTAAATGATATCTGCATGGACATACACTACAGCATTTGGTCTTTATTAGTTAACATATTCTTTAAATGAACAAATCAGTTCCTTAGATGAGAGCTGGGACAGGTGCTTTCTGTAGGGAACAAATGAGAAGGGAAATTGTGAAAGTAGGGTCAGTGACAGGCCCAGTAAAGTGGTGAATTCTGGGCAGATCTGAAGTAGGGGCTGGAGGAAAGATGGGAAAGAGTAGTTCTGGGCAAGCAAAAAACAATAGAAATTCACTACACTGAATGAATGGGATCATTTAATTTACAGTGTAAACCAAGAATACAATTTTAAGCCCCCCAGCCAATTAAATGGATCCCCTTCTTGGCCACAGGCATTCCAAAGTAAATCTGAAACACTAGTTAAGGCCATAATGGGAAGTGGGGGGGTGTCAAACATTCCTCACTATATCATCCTCCCTTTGGAATTCAGACACAACTGACCAGCATTAAAATTAAAACAGAGATCTTCAGACTGACAAAACTGACTTTTTATTGCAGTAAGATACACAATTCCAGCCTGACTCCAGTGTAGCACTGCAGGACAGATAACAGGCTCTAAAGGAAATTGAAGTATTTTACCCCAAAATACATTTCTTTGACATATTTTGAAATGGCCCTGCAAAGCTGTGTCTTGTGGGGAAAAATCTACATTCTATAGAGAATCCCCTTCCCTTTCCGGGTATTTTCCTGATCTAGGAGAGATTGAGTCTGGTACCTTTTTAGGTTTGATTAGAGACATTTAGCATCTACATTCCCTGAAGCCTGCTACCTGGAGGCTTCATCTTCCTAATAAGAACCTTGGTCACCACAACCACCTGTATTTTAACCCAGACACTTCTTTCTATTGATCCCAGAACTTCAGATAATAATTTAACTCTTTCAACCAATTGCCAATTAGAAAATCTTTGAATCCAGCTGTGACCTGGAAGCCTCACCACCCCCAACCCCCAGCTTCAAGTTGTCCTGCCTTTCCAAACCAATGTACACCTTACATGTATTGACTGATGTCTGTCTGTAACTTCTACCCCCCTAAAAGGTGTAATGTCGAGCTGTAACCCAACCACCTTGAGCACATGTTCTCAGGACCTCTTGGGGCTGTGTCATGAGCCTTGGTCATTCATATTTGGCTCAGGATAAACCTCTTGAACTATTTTATAGAGTTTAACTCTTTGTGTCAACAACAGTGTCATGTGTCTTCAGTTATAGATAATATAAATTGCAGTGTTATTTACAGTGGGAAGACTCTAAGGCTGGAAGTCCAGAGGCCTAGCTGTCCCCTCTTCACTGGCTAGGTTGCCTAACACAGTTTTTAAACCTCCAAATGCCTCTTTGTGAGGCAACCTAACATATGGTAAAGAGGCTCCAGATACAGAAAATCTGAGTTAAATTTTGACTCTTTCACTTAACAAGTCATGTGCCCTTAGAAAACTTACTTCAACTTGTTCAACCTTAGTTTCCATCTTCGTAAGCTGGAGATATCATTACATCATACCATTTTTTAAAGGATGAATGAAATGACAAATTTAAAGCACTTGGTAAGTAATGGGACCTCAGTAAATATTATCCTCTTTCCTTTCCTCTCTTCATTTTCCAAGTCTATGAAATGATAGAACTGGACTAGATACATTGCATATCCCCCTTTCCATGCTTCTTTTAAAAAATGATTCTATGAATTCTTGAAATCCTTCCTCCTACATTCCTGCCAAAAGTCTACAAGAATCATAAATTAATGCTGCCAGGAAAATGAATCAAATAAATGACTTCTTTTCTCCTCCTCTGACATGCTGGTGTTCCCTCTGTTACCCTTCCCTTCCTTTTCCTCTCTCTTCAGAAGGCTGTATTTTAGTTTGGCTAATGTTAAAAAAAATCAGTGTTAATTGTGAAAGCACAGTAAGGAAGAATTTATTCAGGAGCATCGTGATAGGTAGTGGCTCCACTGCAATGTAGTCTTGTGGTGGGGAGAGAGATTGAGCTTGACTCTGAATACAGCATGGTTAAGTGGGAATTTATGGCCCAGGAGAGGGTGGGGGTCAGTGGATAGAAAATTAAGAGGAAACGTCAGGGTTAAGAGGGATTCTGGCTAAATTGATCTAACAGGATGCTTGATGAGGGCAGGCCAGGGCGATCAGACATTGTGGAGAGTGGGGGATGGTTGGGGATAAGAAACCTGATCAGGTATCCAGGGCAATCAGATACTACCAGTGGGGAGTTCTTGCTAAACTGACTTAGCAGGGTTCTTTGCTAAAACTGGTTTTTATAAGAAAGGGCACAGATGGGCCTACGAAAACGTTCAGGAGCTGACTAAAGTTTGGGCAAACAAAGAATCTTTGTCAATACTAAAGGCAGATTACAGCCACACCTTTCCAATGGTACTAAATGACTGTGGCTGAACATAGGATTATTTTTTTTCTTTATGTGTTGACCAACAGGCTAACAGAGATGTTGGCAGGAGAAAAGAAGGCCAAGATTCCTTTGGTGAGGTGATTCAGGACTCAGGTACTGTTTCCTGGAAGACAATACCCTTAACATTCCCTGAAGAGGGAAGGGAATGCGTCCTTATGGCAATCTACACAAATACAGACGGCTGGGAGCTGCTGAGTCCATTTGTGGGGATAGTTGCCAAGCAGAGGTGCTTGGAGGCTGCCTGTTACAGTGAAGTACAAGTTCTTGTGAATGTTTCTGAGGCCACACTTGATCCCTTGAGGCTGCCCACTTTATAAAGGGTGAGGTCTTCTCACTGCCTGATTTTGACTTCTGAATCCTAGCTACCGAGGTTTGTGTTAGAGTGCCTCAGTGCTTGCTGTAGGCTTGCTTCTGAATAGGCTGGCACATAGGAACTTACGCTTCTTGTGTTTTGTCCCTGAAGTGTTTTGCATCAAGTGCTTGTTTTGTTTATTATTCCTTTTGCTTACTCTGTTTTTTTTCTGTTCTTATATGAACAGAATCACAAATGTACTAACTTTTTCTGAATTTTGGTCCATCTCAAGGAAGGCTCCAATCTAAGCCCCGCCTCTGGGTAGAAAGGGTTTTTTACTGCCTTTTGCTCTAAGAGTTGGCTGTCAACAACATTTAGGATCTCCACCTGGAATCCAGATTGTCCTTGATATGGTTTGGCTCTGTGTCCCCACCCAAATCTCATCTTGTAGTTCCCATAATTCCGACACGTTGTGGGAGGGACCTGGGAGATAATTGAATCATGGAGGCGGGTCTTTCCCATGCTGTTCTCGTGATAGTGAATGGGTCTCACAGGAACTGATGGTTTTAAAAATGGGAGTCTCCCTGCACGAGCTCTCTCTTTGTCTGCTGCCATCCACATAAGATGTGACTTGCTCCTCCTTGCCTTCTGCCATGATTGTGAGGCCTCCCCAGCCATGTGGAACTGTAAGTCCAATGAACTTCTTTCTTTTGTAAATTGCCCGGTCTCAAGTATGTCTTTATCAGTAGCATGAAAACAGACTAATACACTTCTACTGTGTTTTGGATGAAGTTGATAATGGATCTTAACAAAAGCAAAATATAGCTTCAAATAAGAATAGTAAGCCTGTCCTCTTTCTCTGTATATTAATATGCTATTATACTCAGGGAACAATGCTTTCCAGATTCATATCAGAGAACCAAAAAAGTGAATGTAACTTTCTGCTATTTTATCACTCTCAGTTTCAATCAATTAGTTGGAAAACCCATCTGAATAGGCTAGCAAATAGGACTTGATAGGATGAGAATTGAATGTAGGCTGGCTGGAAAGATAGCCATAAGATCATACTACAACACACCTGCAATCCTGATTCAGGGCTTATACTTTTCATTGACCAAGACAAAGATGTCCTGGACAGGGAAATTGCCTGTGCAAAGTTCCCTACCAAAATATCTCTAATCCTTATAGCAGCATCAGAGAACATTCTGTTATCCATTTCATTAATTTCTCATGGAGCACAATGACACCTACTGTTGTTATAAGGCGTTTTCCTAAAATCTGATAGACTTATTTCTGAGAGCACAACTGAGAAAGGTGGTTACTCCCAGAAAATACTAGTGAAGAATTCATACATTCAGAGTTGAGCTTCATGGGATTAGTTAGAAGACCAGAAGGGCAAGAGAGATAAGGAAAGGTTGGGAACATAACTGAAGTTTAGGGGTAGAACATTCGCTCAAAAGGGAGCTAATGGATCGGAAATAAATGGAAAGTGGGTGTTATGGAGGAGCTGGGGGCTTCAGCAAGGTTAAAAAAGAAAAGCCAGATACGTTGTGTTTAAAACAGTGAACAAGTTAGACATATGGAAGTTTCAGTCATTCAGTGAGAATTAATTTAAGATTTCAGAGAGAGTAAATGAGAAGTCCTATGTGACTAGATGTATATACCTGTGAGAAGAGCTTCAGGAGTTAAGACTGCAGTAGTAGTTGGGGCTAGACTCTGAAGGTCTTTTATGACTTTTTAAGGAGCTCTAACTTCATCCGAAGACAGCTGAGGTAAAGCAATGGGGTCTTTTTCTTGGGGAGTGGCAGAATCAGCACTTGTTTTTAGGATTACGTATGTGAATCCTTGCTACGAGAGGGAGAAATTGAGGTTATTTCTTCAATGCGTTTGACAGATAAGCAGTGCTTAGTCTAAGGCAGAAGCAATGGTGCAGGAGAGAAACTAGATTTGCAAAGCATTTCTGTGATTGATAGAACTCATGAGTTTTGATGACTCACTGGGCAGGGTGAGAGAAAGAGGAAGCACAGAATATTCCCAGGCTTTTACATTTGAAGTGTCACCCTTAACGGAGACAAAAAAATGAGAAGGAACAGGTTTTGAAATGGGATGGGGTGAGGCAGAGCTAAAATAAGTTTTGGTCATGGTGCATGAGAAAAAGCTATGAAACATAAAGGTGGATATGGGTGTCTGGACCTCGGGAAAGATTGGGGCTGGAGCTGAAGATTGAAAGCTTATCAGCTGTAGATGGTAGCTGAGGTCATGAAGAGAGAGCAGGTGGTGTGAATGGAGAAAATGACCTCAGATGCAAACACGGTAACCAATAGAAGTAGAAGTAGAAGTCATTATGGCATGAAAGAAAATGACCAGAGAGGAAGGAGGAGAAGCAGGAGCCGATGGGGCTCTGGAAGATATGATAAACAGTACTAAATCCTGCAGATGGCTAGGAGGGGTGAAGACAGAAAATAGAAACTTGGATTTAGCAGTGAGAAGGCAACCTAGAGCATTGCCAGTAGAGTGGTGGAGGCAATGAATTGAGGAATATCCGTGTAGTGACAAAAAGTAGATAGTGTGGATAGAATTCACATTTGAGGAGTTTAGTGATAAAACAGGTGCACAGCACTAGAGAAGAAGGTCCTGTCATGAAGGTCGTTGCTGGATTCAGGTACCTAAAAAGCTTTAACCTTGCAAAGGGCTGTGAGACAACTTCGCAAATGTAGTCAAAATGAAATCACTCTTTACAGCTGTGTCTTCTTGGGCTTTAACTAATGTAACTGTTATGTCTTGGGATATATTCATTTCATCCTCAGAATATCTATGTTTACCAGCAAGCTGTATTATAAGGCAACTCTGTTACACATTATTTAAAGAATTAAAAACCATCCTTTTTGTTTTCCTTACCCAACTGCAAACATTTTCTTTTTTAAAAGCAGGGCTGGGCTGTGGTGATAGTTCATGGCCTACATCAAGCACAGGCTGAGAGACCCCTCACTTCCAACTGGCCTTTCCCAAGTTTTCCCCAGTTCTTTGAGACCTTGGAGAGTGGGTTTTTCTGTACATAAAAGACTCAGACGTTTTTAGTCCCTCTAATTGCTCATCTCTTTGAGTCACAGATATACACACAGCCTTCTGAGAATTCCTGCCTGAATCTCTTTGATGGGTGATGTGTTAGCTATGCAGACTATTTTCAAGTTATTGTTTTAATAGACCTTTACCATCAGGCTCAAATAAATCATGACTGCTTTATACCGGTTGGAAGACAGATTTAGACTTAATAGGGGAGCACAACTAAATCACAGTATAACACTTGGAAAATTTACCTTCTTTTAATGTCATATTTCTTTCTAAATGGCTGTGATGAGTGGTTTTTTAGAAGGCTTGTGAAAGTAGTAGAGTATTTTAAAAAGTTAATACTTTATGACAGGTTTCAAAAATATCTGAAAATCGGTATATATGTTCAAGCTTAATCGTTCTATATCATAATACCTGTAATAGATTTTAAAAACCTTTCTTGGCAATTAAAAAATTAACTAATCCTAAAGAGAGATGAAAAAAACTTAAAACCAAGTGAAATGTGTCAAGATTATTAGGTAGAAGCTGAAAATGAATATGTGGGTTGGAGAATGGGGCAGACTTTTTATTATATTTAAAGCTATCTAGAGTTTAGACAATGTGAAATTATTAATGAGGCTGGTTCTCTCTTTCTGCAACCAGGGGAAATAACTCTTCTGCCTATGGTTAGGGATCTTCCTCCTTAAGCTTGTGACAAGGTGACCTCTAAAATCATGGAAGACATGCTAATGCTAAATAAAAGTTCAGACAAGGTAAAAATGTGTTTTCAGTACTTTCAGCCTCTTCTTTCTCTTCTCTCCCTCAGGGCTCAATCAGATTCTTCCTGGCAACTTCCCTACCTAATCCTCTTCTCAGAAAAGAGTCAGGTAAGGGCAATTTTCAGTTTGCAGTAAATTTGCTCATCTTTTACCTCTTCTAAGGGGATTTACATTTTAGGTTTTATTTCTAGTTATGGTGTGGTGGAAAGGCTTTTTCTTCTGTCAGATTTCCAGGCATTCGTCAATTGGTGGAAAGGTCTTTACAGGAAGAGGGGAGCTTGCTGACGTGCTGAACATCACACCATGTAGATAGCAGTTTATAACACTGTCTACTCAGGACCAGTGTGGTTTTAACAAGTGGGCTGAAGGTGTGACTGTGTGTTTGCAATGTGTGTTAAATAAGCCACGTGTGTTAGTCTGGAGAGAGCTGAGGTGGGTCTGCTTCCTCTCACTTGCTCAACTTCCTAATTAATCTTCAACCCAGGAACTCCAGCTTCCACCCCTCCTCCCTCCCTCCAGACTCATGAATGGTTCCTTAGTTATCAAATCCAGTAGACATTTTTTTTTTTCTGTGCCTTTTCATGTCCTGGTAGCAACGTTTAGTACTGGTGACCACGCTCTCCTCCTCTCAGTGGTTGCCATGATTTGAGCCTCTCCTTAGGAATTCTGTTGCCTCTGCTCACCTCATATGTCAGGCACCCTCTTGGTCCCTCCTCTTCTCACCTCTGCACTCACTCATGCAAACTCATCATGCTCATTGCTTTAACTGCTCCTTCTGTTCTCTGCACATTCAACTCTCACAAACCATCTCTGTCTGCCCTGGTCTTTTACCTGTTTTACTCAAGAAAGAAACTTCAGCATTATTTTTATTGCTTGCCTCCTTCTCATGCCTATACCCAATCAATGACCAGATTCTATATGTTCATGTCTGTAGGTTTGTAAGCCTTCCCTCATTTCTATTTACTATGACTACTGCCTTATTTCAGGAACACACCATCTCTGGCCTGAGGTTCTGACTCTGCCTCTCCTATCTTCCTGGCTTGTTTCTGTGACTAGAACGTTCTTTCCAAAATTGAAATCAGTGAGTATTGGTCTCTTTGTCAGAGTTCTCTGTGTACCACTTATAGGATAAAATCTGCATTCCGTAGCCAGGCATGATTGATCTGTTTCCTATCAACCGTTCCAGTTTTCTCGCCTAGCTGTGACTCCAACTATATTGCACCCTTTGGCAATACCAATCTCTTGGCTGCACGTCAAGCAGGCAGTGCTCTTTCATGCCTCCACGTTTTGGCAGATGTAGTTCCTTTTGCCTGAAATGTTCTCTCATTCTTCTTAGGCTGAGAAAAATCTCTTTTCCAATTTCATTTTCTTTTCCCTTTGGGAAGTTTTTTTGCCTGACACTTCCAGGCAGGCAGCAGGCATTGGCCCTCTTTTTTTTTTTTATTATTCCTATTGTATCTTAAACACACTTCTAATACTTCTCTTATCATACTGTATTATAAGTTTTGGGTTTTGTGGCTGTTTCACCACTCACCTACAAACTCCTTCAGGGAAAAGACTGTGTATTACTTTAACTACCTGTGGTTTCTTGAACAGTGCTTAACATTTTCAATAGATATATATTCAATGAAAGAATGTATGGATTAACTTAAAATGCAGAAACATGTCTTTCATTTTTCTAAAACTGTTGGGGCACTTAGAGACTTAGCCCTGAGCTTCTTCATCCTTATTTTTCTATAAACATTTTTAATGAAGGCCTCTTCTTTAATAACCACTTATGGAATTTGCATATATACTCTTGAATTGGTCTATAAGTTCTGCCATTATGGACACACAGAAAGGAGATAGTTGAGACTCAGAAAAGATGCAGAAACCACAAAGGGTAGAATGATAAAGAAGAAAGACAAACCCTAAATATGGCACAGACTACCTTTTTTCCAATGAAAATAGGATTTAATTTCATTTTAAGGGTATAATTGTGATCAGAAGGTATTGACTAAAAATACCTTATAAACACTCTATTTGGTATTTCCAATAGGATGACATCAAGATTTTGAAAGCAATATTTCATCAGAATTATTTCTTTTTTGGCTCTAATATTTAATTCTTAAGTAAAGCTAACATAGCACACAGGGCATATAGTTTTCATACAATTACAGGTTTTGGGAGCTGGGAGTTACTTCAGAAGCCATCTCTTGATTACCTTAGAGAACATTTACTGGGTAGTTAGTAGAGCAGGTATTGTTTTACTGCTTCACATGTATTAAATCATTTCATGAGGTAAATGCTATTATCACCCCCCATTTTATGATGAGGAAGCTGAGGCATAGTGAAGTTAAGTAATCCATTCAAGATTATGGAAATTAAGTGGAAGAGCCAGGCCTTGAACTTAATCTAGTTCAATCTGTTCATTTGACACATATGAGAAAACTAAGACTCATCAAGGGCACACACTTAATTACAAGGAATCCACTCTTATACTTTTGGCATAAGGAAATACATTGGCACTTTTTTATTTGTTCAGGGTATGTATTACAAATTGGTAGCAGACCATCAGGAGTAGTGCTTTTCTATAGCCAGTGTCAGCTTAAGTCAGGGGCTGTTCATAGCAAGAAAATTTTTGAGAATTCTCTTCAGTTCAGAATCAGAACAAAAAAAAACCAAATAAAACTCACACACATATACACATCTCTTTGCACTGACCATTCTTAATCAGTGAGTCTCTTTTTGTTCATTGTGGGAACACAGAACAGGCCAGAAAATTATAAGAATACCCATTTGAACAGTACAATAAGATGCAGATATATATACATATCTTGATTTTAGAGTATTTGATTAAGACTTGATTTTAGAGTATTTGAAATTTAACTTTGATACAAAACTATTCCATGTTCGTTTTTTTTCTATTTCTGATGTAAAAGCTTGGATTCCTGAGTTCCTGGCCTCATTCTGAGAAGCAGTCAACCCATATGGGACTGCACATGTTAAGTTGCTATGGTTGTGATTTGCAAGGCTCATGGAGAAAGCTATTTCATGTTTTCTGTGGGGATTACAGAACTAATTGTTGCACTGGTTTTTGTATCTTTGAATTAGTAGTTTTGTGTGGTGGTGGGCTATTCTTCTAGCAGCATGTTTCTACTTATTGAAGGCTTTGCTGAACACAATATACCCACTCTGCTATGTAAATAAAGACATTATTGTGGAATAATGCAGTTCAGGGGATGCCTCTTCTGGTAGCCTATCTGTCAATCTGTGTTTAGTTGGCTTTCTTAGCCCACCCGTTCTAATTACTGCTTTTCAATCTCCTAGAATGGGGATCTGGGAAGGGGATTTGTGACAACTGGGTTATTTAAATGGAATTTTCTAAATATACAGAATTTCCTCCTCAGATCCCAAGCTCACTCCCCTATTCCTTCCTGCTTGCTTTAGAAGCCCCTGGCAGGCTGTTATTATAGGCTGAAGGGCAGGTTTCAAGCACCCTCTATTTATGAAATGGCAAGGGCCAGTCAGTAAGCTGCATGTGTTTGGAATCGTTACCCTTTGTTCTAATTGCATTTTGACTTCTGCTGAATTTGGCAGTGTAAATTTTTTCAGGAGATAAATTCATAAATGTCAAATATTAGATATACTGTCAGTCATCTGGTTATTTTTGTGATTAAAGTTTGTGCTGACATTGGAATTAATAGAGGTAATTTGATGGATGCTGTATTCTAAATATTTTGTGTTATCAAATTACTTCTAGTAGGATCTATTTTTTGAAAAAGATCTGAAAAGGTTAATTTGGAAGTGTGAAGGAAAACATTACCTTAAAAAGTTGTATACCTGGGACACTATTTGTTTTGTTTAGTAAAATGATGGATGTCTTTGCAACATCCCAGCCCTTGCCCCAAAGGCCAGTGGTTCAGAATCAGCTACCCAAAAGCTACACGTGGCTAGGATATGGTCTACTTCACATCAGTGTAGATTTCTCTGCATATCTTCTTACATATGAGAGCCTGCTATGTCTCTTATTGTGACCTATTTGTAAAGGAAACACTGAAACACTAGAGGCAAATTTTCCAGCTCTATGAAATGGATGGTTCTTCTCTACTCTCTTCTAAAATATTGCAAACTTGACATGGCTCATAATTTCTTTTCTTTCTTTCTTTCTTTCTTTCTTTCTTTCTTTCTTTCTTTCTTTCTTTCTTTCTTTTTCTTTCCTTTCTTTTCTTTTTCTTTCTTTCTTTCTTTTTTTTTTTTTTTAAATTGAGACAGAGTCTTGCTCTGTTGCCCAGGCTGGAGTGCAGTGGTTCGATCTCTGCTGCAACCTCCTTCTGCTGGGTTCAAGTGATTCTCCTGCCTCAGCCTCCTGAGTAGCTGGGACTACAGGTGCACGCCACCATGCCTGGCTAATTTTCTAACACTTTTAGTAGAGAGGGGGTTTCACCATGTTGGCCAGGCTGGTCTTAAACTCCTGACCTCAGTGATCTGCTGGCCTTGGCAGCTGGGATTACAGGCGTGAGCCACTGCACCCGGCCAAGGCTCATAATTTCTTTAAGCAGCCATCTTGTCCCTCCCCATATTTTTCCTCCCCAACCCTTCCTTTCTCTACCAATACTTTCTAAAATCTAGTACTGTCTGCATTTCTCATTTTCCACTCACTTTGTTCCTTGTAGACTGGCTTCCATTCCCACTCAACTCTCTGAGGACACTAATGATCTCCTCATTGTCAATCTCCTCATTGACAACATTTCTCTGTATTCCTTTCTTTTTAATGTCTATATCATCTCATCTTATCGACTATTCCCCCATGACCTTCGTATTTCTTTGTAGTAACCATAATAGTAATAGTAATTAATAAAATTCATAATATAATTATAAATTATATGACATAATTTATAATAATAATTATTACCACTTTTATTCTTGATGTTGCAAAGGGCTGGTTGCCATTCTATTTTTGGGTTAATTTTCTCCATCTTCTTTAATGATTCTACTCTCTTCTACAATCTGTTAATCTGAGGCATTTTCCAATTTACCTAGCCGGGAAATTTTTGAGTCACTTTGACTTCTTGTTCTCTCTCTCTCTTTCCCCTCATAATTAGTTAAGAAATCTTTTGGGTGTTCTTGTGTAGTATATTTCCCCCCCACCTTTTCCCCCTCATTGCCACTGCTCTAATCTGTCTTCACTACCACCTGCCTGGACTGCCGCCTCCCTTTGCCCCTCCTAGTGCAGCCCACATCGCAAGAATGAATTCTCCAAAATAATTTATGTGCATGCTGTCTTCCTTGTCAAAAGCCATGTTTTACTAATTGGTGAAATTTTGAGCTTTGCAGTTATATCTACTTATATTACTTCCCATTGCTCCCTTATGTGAATGCTATGCTTCAACCAAACATGCCATGGATGTTCTCTTCATTCCCATACCCACTTCTCCCTTCTCCTTCTTGTTTGTTTTTTTTTGGCCATTTTTTTCCCTTTCCTCTTTTTACCACTCACTGACTTGTTCTACAACCATGAATGAAGCTATTACCATGGGCAAGTCATTGTGTAGGTCCTGAAGACAGAAAAACAACTATAAATCAGTTATACCCCCTCCAGGTTCTCGACTAGTAAGTGGTACTAACAAGTGAAAAAATCATGTTACTAGGATAAATGACATAACCAAGTTCCGTTCAAAGAGTTTTTAGAAATGCAGAGCTAGTAACCAACACTGATTGGTAGTGTCAGAAAGAGTCCTACTGAGAATATGACCCATCAGCTGAATGTTGAAACCAATTTTTTTTTCAGACAAACAAGAGGAAAGATCATTCCAGTCAGAGGAAACAAACTGCAATTATGAGACATTATGGCAAAATTTGGAAATTACTAGATATAAGAAAAACTGGATATAAAGGGAGATGAGAAAGAAAAGGTAGGCAGATGTGCAGATGATAGAACTTGTATTCTCTCATTCTATGGTAGATGAAGGGGAGGCAGGGAAGTATTGACATAGAGAATGACACAACCTTGTTTGTAATTTAGAAATATTACTCTGGCTCCAGTTTGGAGGATGAAAGGTGACTGATAAACTGGAGGCTGGAGACCAATAGGATTCCATTGCACCAGTTCACCCAAAAGATTTATGGGCCTGAACCAAAGCAGTGAACCAAAGCGGAGAATGGAGTGGTGTAAGAGATATTTAGTATTCGCAGGACTTTGTGACTGATTGGGTTCTGGGGAAAATGGAGATGAAGGACTTGAGATAAAGAGCTGGATATCATTGTATAGGGGGTAGTTGAAGCTATAGGAGGAATGTAATCACCCTGGAAAGAGAACACTGAGGACAGAATTTCACTTCTAAAGAACAGAGATCATCTTCTTTCTTCCCTCTACTGCAGTTAGAACCCTTGATTCAAAGAAACTCTTACCTGGATGCCAATATGTAAGGCAGATATACAAATGAAGCTGCTCACATAAAAAAGCTTAGCCTGTTTGACCTCCTCCTCATCTCACCCCATCAACGGCTGGGGTTCCTGAGGCACCAGAGGGGAATCACTGCATAGCGATTGATAGAGGAGTAGAGGTAGGTAGGGGAAGGGAATTATATTTATTGAGTGACTCCTTTGTGCTGAGCACTGGTCTAGGTACTTCTTGTGAATGAGTTATGATTATGATTGATGATCCTGGGAAAAATCAGTAATTTCTTTTTCCAAGATATTAAAAGTTATTGCTATGCAAATCCTTCCTAAAGCACTTAAAAATTCTTCATTCCACTTAGAATTGGTGTATGTGCTTTTCAAATCGGAAACAGAGATGTTAAACCTGTTATACAAAAGTAGTCACTAGAAGCTATTTGACTCCAGAAATGTAGTTCTATTCATGAATGCTTTCCAAAAATTTTCTTCTGAAAATATAGATGTTCCAGGTAACTATTGGTTATAATCCCTACAAGGAATTATTTTGCCAGGTTATTTTAACACATCTGGCAAATTCATTTTATTCTCTCACACACTTCTTTTTTATTTTTATGGGCTGTCAATGACACCACATAAGGGATTCTGAGCTATGTGTTTTGTTTAGTTTTCAAAAATTTCTTTACTGATGGCTTTAGACATTTTTTGAGAACTAAACACCATGGGAGTTTGTTTAGCACCTTTCAGCAAATAATCTGTTAATCATCCTGGTATATATTTTAATTTTTTTTTCTTAGCTTGTATTAGCATGTATTAAAAATCTTACATTCATAGTGGTATTATAGTCTCCTTGGCTTTGCATTACTGCTTTATCAGTAGGTAGTAGAAAAGTTTTAAGACAAAAATTCCTTAAAAAATTGACTAATTCTGTGTGTTAGGTTTTTAATTACTTATAGTTTTAATTCCATTCTTTAAATGCATTAGCTTACTTTATATTTTGTTTCTCCATTGTGAATACATGATTCAACTTTTATAGATTTTCTTATGAAAATTGTGTTTATAATTTTTATTAGAATAATATATCATGTCTTTGTAAGATCTTATATTAAGTCATGAAGAAAGCTTTTTTGTAAATATTTCATACTAAGAGATTACAATGAATATAAATTGATGTAAATAGTTAAAGAGTTAGATTTCATATTTCTAAATTAACATTTTAAAAATATGGCTTTCACAATTTCCATATCTGAGAAAATACTCTTCTATGGTCATAAGCAATGAAACTATTTTTAAATTAATCTTTCATATGGAAATTTAATTATTCATATTTTGATGGGTTGTTTTATAAATTTTTTTATAGTAAAGAAGAACAAATAAGCCCACAACAATACAATAAAGGCTTTAGGGCTATTTAATCAAAGGAACCAAGAAAATAAGAATTTTTATTTTTTTCTGGTGACATATTTAATGGACTGCCATTATTCTCTTCATTTCTGGGTTTATTGTGACCTGAATTAGGAAGGCTTTTGCAATTACCCTCTTTAATTAGATAATCATTTTGTAGTTAGGAGTTTCCTGGAGATAGCAGATTTATTGACACTATAAATAAAACTCCGTATATAATTTCATGCTGTTCATTTCATTGTTGGTAGATATAGAGGTCATGCAGAGTATGGGGCAAATGTTAATTCTGCCAAAAATTAAGTAAGTCTTTAGTAATATAGGATTATCTTGAAAACAATGGCAGAAAGATTGGGATAGTAGCCCAAGTGAGTGAAATCCTGCAGAAGATCAAGAATATTCTGACATTTTTCTAAACACTGGCAAGCATGCCCTGCATTTTTTAGAATGAAATATGTGAAGATATGGGAGAGTCTGAACTGTTGATATCAAGGATTCTCCAACACCATAGTTCTCGAAATAAGAATATTTATAACTGAAAGATAATGAGCTACAGTAATTTTCTCTATTGTGGTTGACATTTAGGGTTTCTCACCCATATAGTCACTTGAACTCTGACCTGGGCTTTGTTCCTTTGTATCTTTGGAAATCTTTGTAGGTATTAACACACAGCTATGAATATTTTTGCCTAAACAGTGTTCTCAAACTTTTTTTTTTGCAGCAGAACCTTCTTTACACTTAAAATTTTTCACACAACACCAATCTATAGAAATTGCATTTTTCTACAATGAGTTTTTTAAGTTCAAATTTTGATGTTTACTTATAAAAGAATTCACTGAGAATGATGAAATTATTTTGACAAACAAAATTTAAAACTGGGCATTATAGATGAAAGTTTATCAGCAACCAGTTTCTGTTTTCTGATTGCATAGTAATGAGAAAATAATGGTATACAGATAGGTAGCTACAAATAATAAAATAGTAACTATTTTTTTCCCCCTAAGCACTTGCCTTTCAATTTCTAAATAACTTTCAACTAAGGAAAACCAGAGATTTGAAAGAGAAATAACAGAGACTTTAACTTGTAGCCAAGATGGAGTAATCAGACAAAACATATACAGTAACGGTTTTCACATATTGGACATCAAGCAGTGCAGGACAGTGATCCCTGAGAGACAGGAAATGTGCATGGGGAGCCTACAGTTAACCCAGCTTACTGTCTAGAAAAAATTTCCAGGCAGCAATGCTGCAAGGAGGAATACAGAAGGAGTCCAATAGTCTCTCTGAATTGAAGAGGTGTCACTGGGAATTAGGTAAGGCCAATGAGTCTAGACTTCATAAAACAGGGTATCTGAACACAGCAATACAGGGAGATGGCTTCAGAAATAGGCAGTGGGTTCTCCTTGAGTCTTCAGCTGAGTACTATCCCTGAAACAACATTGAGAAACACATGTATGTGAGAAAACTAGTCAAGGCCAGGGAAAGAAACAACCATACTGGTCCTGTATAATAGAACTTAAAAGCAAGCCTCAAAGGATCAAACAGTTTCCTGGCAAGAAATACAATCTTAATGAGCAGAAAAATTAATTAATCAAAACTGACTCAGAAATGACCTAGATTACAGAATTAGCAGACAAAGACATTAAAATAGTTATGTAACTATATTGCACATATTTTAAAAGTTACATAAAGATTGAGCTTATAAGGTAGAGATATGAAAGATATAAAAAAGACTCATTAAATTTTTAGACATGAAATATAAAATATCTGTGATTAAAAAATATATTGTACAGGAACAACAGCAGATTAGAATCTGTAGAAGAAAAGATTAGTGATCTTGAAGACAGAGCAATAGAATCTACCCAAAATGACAGAGAAAAAAAGACTAAGTCCTCCCCACAAAGAGCCCACCCTCAACAAAGATAAAAAACAGATTAATTGAAATCTAATAATATAAAGTTATAATGCAATAAAAAGGATTATATTTCGTGACCAACTGGGGTGTGGGACTGAGGAATGCAAATAAGAACCAGAGATTTGAAAGAGAAATACTAGAGACTTTAACTTGTAGCCAAGATGGAATAGCCAGACAAAATATATGAAACAATGGTTTTCAAATATTGGACATCAAGCAGTGCAGGACAGTGACCTCTGTCTCTACTAAAAATACAAAAAAATTAGCCGGGCGTAGTGGCGGGCGCCTGTAGTCCCAGCTACTCGGAGAGGCTGAGGCAGGAGAATGGCGTGAACCCGGGAGGCGGAGCTTGCAGTGAGCCGAGAGGGCGCCACTGCACTCCAGCCTGGGCGACAGAGCGAGACTCCGTCTCAAAAAAAAAAAAAAAAAAAAAAAAAAAAAAAAATTGATCAATGTAAATTGACTATATTAACAGAACCAAAAAGAAAAAAAATGATAATTTCAATAAATGTAGAAGAAAACATTTTATAAAATCCAACATTCATTTGTAATGACAACTTTTAGAAAACTAGGAATATAATGGAATGTTTTCAACTTGATAAATGGCATTTATGAAAAACCACAGCTAATATTATAGTTATTGAAAAAAATTGAATGCCTTCTGTCTTCTCAGGGATCCAAAAGAATACCCACTCTCATCACTTGCATTCAATATTTTCTGGCCAGTGCTATTGAACTATTAGAACTAATAAGTCAGTTTAGCAAAGATGCAGGTCTCAGGAGCCATAAATAAAAATCAGTTGTATTTCTCTGTACTGACAAAGAAAAAATGGAAATTGAAAAGAAAAAAATACCATTTTTGATATCACAAAAATGTGAAAAATCTGACAAAAATGTGCAAGACCTGTACACAGAAATCTGTAAGATATTCCTGAGGGAAATTAAGGAAAAATTAAATAAATGAAGAAATATTCTGTATTTATGCATCAAAAGACTCAAAATTAAGATACCAATTCTCCCCAAATTTACATATGCAATGCAATTTCACTCAAAATCTCAAGTCTTTTTTTGTATAAATTGATTTTTAAAAACCCTAAAATATACATGAAAATTTTACGTGAAAAAGCCAAAAAAAATTTTGAAAAAGTTCAAGGTTGCAAGACAGACTTATAATAAATCTACAGTAATCAAAACTGTGTGATAATTAATGGCAGAGAGATAGGCACAGAGCTTTGGAATAGAATGGAGCATCCAGACTCCCCAACTCATGGTCAATTGATTTCCACAAAGTTTTTGAGGCAATTTAAGGGGGGAAAATTGCAATCCTTTCAATAAATGGTTCTGGAACAATGGATAGCTATATGCAAACTAATAAATACAATTTAAAAATTAGCTTTAGCTTGCCATATTAGAAAGTTAACTCCAGATGGATCACAGACCTACATGTAAGTGATAAACTCTAAAACGTCTAAAAAAAAAATGTTGAGAAAAATCACAGTGGCTTTGAGTTTGGTAAAGATTTTTTAAAGGAACCAAATCAATAAATTAGACTTCAATAAAAGTAAAAACCTTACTCCTCAGAAAACATTGATAAAAATGGAAATAAAAGCCAGCAATAAGGAGACAGTATTGTAAACAATATACCTGACAAAGCCTCTTACTAAAGCTTGAGTATTTGTCCCCTCCACATCTCATGATGAAATGTGATCCCTAATGGTTGTAGATGGGGCAGAGTGGGAAATGTTTAGATTATGGGGGTGGATCCCTCATGAATGGTTTGGTGCCCTCCTCACAGTAATGAGTTAACAGGAGAGGTGGTTGTTGAAAGAGCCTGGTGCATCCTCCCCTCTCTCTCTTCCTCTCTCTCTCTCTCTCTTTCTCTATGTGACATGCCTACTCCCACTTTGGCATCCACTCTAATTGTAAGTTTCCTGAGGCCACACCAAAATCAGATGTTGACACTCTGCTTCTTGCTTCTTGTACAGTCTGTAGAACCATGGGCCAGAATAAACCTCTTTCCTTTATAAATTATCCAGCCTCAGGAATTCCTTTATAAAAATGCAAAATGAACTAATACTTCCTCATTTCTAGACTATATAAAGAATTCTTATAACTCATTAGTAAGGCATCAATGCAACAAAAAATAGGGAAGTATTTAAACACATGGGTGTCATACAAACACAGGAAGAGACGATTAACATAATTTGTTGTTAGGGAAATGCAAATTAAGCCCATACTACATACCCACTAGAATGGCTATAATTTATAAAAACCTTACCACTTTAAAAGTTGGTGGGGATATGAAACAACTAGAACTCTTATTCACTGCTGGTAGAAATGGAAAATGGTTAAAACGATTTTGGAAATTTTGGCACTTTCATAAAAGGTTAAGTGTAAAAGTACTATGTGACCCAGTCATTCCACCCATAGGTATTTATTAAATGAAAGCATATGTCCACTCGAAGATTTGCACATAAGTGTTCATAACTGCTTTAGTTATGATAGCCCCAAACTGGAAATGACCAAAAGTTTATTAGCAAATTAATGGTGTGGTAAATGCATACAATGGAATATATTTCAGCAATTAAAAGGAATGAAATATTGATATGTGCAACCACATGAATGAATTTCAAAATAATTATACAGTGTGAGAGAATTGCAAGAAAAAAACACATATGTATGATTCAATTTATATAAAACTCTAGGAAATACAAATTAATCTCTACTGACCAAAAGCAAACCAGTGGTTACCTGGGCACTGTGGGGAGGAAAAGCAGGAAGATTATACAGGGACAGAAACACAATTTGGGGAGTGATGGGTATATTCATTATCCTGCTTGTGTGCTGGTTTTATGAGTGTATGCATATGTCAAAATTTATCAAATTTTATACTTTAAATATATGAAGTTTATTGTAAAGCAATTAAGCTAAATAAGATTTTTAAAAAAGGAATAATTGTGAATATTTTGAGGCTAAATCTAATAAATATTCACATTTTTAAATATAAGCATAAGCATCAGATAAGAAACAGTCAAAATGCGTTAGTTCTAAAATGATTTTTAATACAGTCCTAATACTGTGCTTCATCATAACCCATTCACTTGTTACTGTAAAATTGTATATCATACATTGATGAGAGTAGATGCACCCATATTATTGCAGGGCACTTGCACAAAATTTTTTACAAGTGTAGACATGCATAGGACTATATATTTAGAAAAAGCACTTTATTCCCCAAGGAAAATGAAAACATGTCCATTCAAAACTCATACTCAAATACTTGAAGATGTTCTATTCACAGTAGCTGAAAATGGATAAATCAACAGTGACATAGCCAGACAATGAAATATTACTCAGCTTTAAAATGAATGAACTACTGACATATGCAACAATATGTGTGATCAACAACATTTTGCTAAGTGAAAGAAGTAAGATACAGAATACTACATACTGTATAATCCTGTGTATATGAAATTCCAGAAAAGGCAAACCAATAGCGATGAAAAGCAAATTAGTGGTTAGTAAGGGCCAGAGGGCAGGAGTAGGGAATTGACTACAGAGGGGCACATGCAAACTTGGAAGGCGGTGGTGTATATATATATACACACATACATATATACACACACGTATATATATATACACACACGTATATATACACACACACATACATATACACACACGTATATATATATACACACATGTATATATATATACACACACGTATATATATACATACACACATACATATATACACATATACACAAACATGTATATACGTATATACACACAGGTACACACACACATATATATGAGAGACAGAAAAAGAGAGAGAGAGACAGAGACAGAGACAGGGTTTTGCTTTGTCACCCAGGCTGGTGTTTCTCTCCTGGCTTCAAGTGATCCTCCTGCCTCAGCCTCCCAAAATCACATCTAGCCGAGGCTCATCATATTATATAATAGTCTCTCAATTTTATTTAAACATTCCCTACAATATTTGATAAACTAATAGGATGATTGAAGGTTCAGTCTCATCAGAGCACTCATCCTAATGCAGAAATATGTTTCACAAGTAGCCTTAGCAGCCTGTTGAGGACAATTCATCTGACTGTCATTTTAAGAAATTTTTTGATGAATCCAAAGATAGGAAGCTGAAAAGCTGAATAAGCAATTGATCTATTAGTGAAACTAAAAGACAAATTATAGGCACTTTGCACTCAAGGTCGATAGGTTCTTGGGGGAGTGGGAAGTTATGGAAGTGGAGGGAGCCAAGGGAAAGAAGGTTAGGTATTGACATAAAGGTTCTGTTGAACTCCGGTGTCATGCCTATATCTCACTCAACATGAGTAACGAGAGCAAAGATTGGTACTAAGACTGTTGAAATGTGAATAGGGGATCTAGGAATAGGTTGGTCCTTTAGGAGATGAGTGGAGGAGGGATAAAGAAGTATAGGTTCTGTTCTTATGATAGTCTCCTTTACTTCATAACCACATACATTGTTTTATTGTCACTAATGGTAGTGTATCAAAGCGGAAAGTGATAGAAGATGAGTTCAGAAAGATAGGCAGGGACCAGACCATACAGGGCCACATAAAGAGTTTGGATTTTTTCTAAATTTGATGGTAAGACACTCTTTGCCAAGCTTACATTGGTTGTTTGCTGGAAACTTGAGCAAAGGGCTTTATTAAGAATGCATTTGACCAAAAAACCCCCAAACAAACAGAAAACTATACAAGCATTGCCTAAAACAACCAAGGCTTTATTTGTTTCACACAATAAGAAAACTGAGGGCAGGCTGCCAGTCCAAGCCTGGTGCAATGGCTCAGTGATTTAAGGATCCAGTCTTTTCCCATTTTCCTGTGCACTATGCTGAGTATGTTGTCTTATCTCTTGGTTGCAATGTGGCTGTTTCACTTTTGGATATCATGACCATGTTACAGGCGGGCAAAAGAAGGAGAGAAAGGGACTGAAAGTGTATGGTGATTAAATCTGTTCCTTTGAAAAGCTCCTTTGGAAGTCCTATTCAGGATTACTTTGATCATTTCTGTTTGGTCAGAACTGGGAATGGCTACCCTTAGTTACAAGCACAGCTCAGAAGGTAAGTATTGAGCTGTTCACCTTGTATTCATGAGCAAAATAAGGGTTCCACTTTAGTAAGAAAGAAGAGCAGCATGGGTATTGGATAGACAGCTAGCGCTGTTCACCACTGGGGGTGAGAATGGAAATGGGTCATGTTTGAAGGCTACTTCAGGAACTATGGTGAGAGATGATGGTGCGTGGACTAGGAAGATAGAGGTAGTTGTAGTAAACCATGGTCAGATTTATGATTTTTTTTTTTTTAAAAGAATCGACATGCGCTTGGTAATGGACTTAATGTGAGATGACAAGGTAGTGAGTAGCCAAGGATAATTTCCAAGTATTTTTCTTCCTCTATGGGTGAAAATCATATCATTTCCTAAGATCATGAAACTTGGGAGGAGCTGACTTGGGAGAAAAAAATCTGAAATTCTCTCTAACAGGCAGAGATGTCAACATTGCTAATGTCAGAGGTAGAAGTGCTTTTGGCTATCAGATATGTTGTGGCAGATATACAGAGGGAAGACGGGTTGATGGACATAATGGTTGAACTTTTCAAGCTTCCAAATATGTTATCCCATACAAAGCAACAGCCAGCTGTAGCAAAAGAGTCTGTCTTCTACACTCTGGGGACCTTGAATCAATGGAATTCTCTCATATCATTATTGTTTTGGTGTAACCAGGCTTTTTAAGTAAGAAATATGCTCTTGGGCTTGCGAGTAGAGTGATTTTCTCTGAAATAGATAGGCCACTGAAGAAATAGAACCAATACGAATAGGGTGGGGAATATGCGTGAGCTACAGGAATGGGTATTGTCACTTTAAAGAGGATTTAAGAGTGAATAATTAAAATTCGAAATAGTAGAATGAAACTTCGAGTTAATACTGTTGGACACTGCTTCCATAATGTTACTAACCTAGCATGGTGCCTTTAGGATTGTTAAGATACAATGGCCTCTTAATCCTGAGTTAAGTTCCACCTTCTTGGCCTGCTTTTCAAAATTCTTCAGGATATGGCTCCATCCAATCATATTATGTCAGTGCAATTAGTTTCTGTGGGATGTTTCTTCTGCCTCTCTGTCCCCCGGTCCATGTAGATGTTGGTATCAGTGGTCCCTAGATGTTGTACAGATCTGATGTGGCCAGGAGGCTCATCACGAGCTTCAGCACCATGATCACATGGGGATCAGAATTCAGTACATTGTCCACTAGACTCCATGTTCTGGAGCACCCTGAGAAGCCCTCTAGACCACCTTGAGCACTCCTGAGTCACAGCACTACACCTTGGTCTGGGCTTCTACCTCAACCCCACTTCATACACTACCAGCTATTTTGCACAATACTGTTGTTTTCTGTGAGGATTGGGGATGCTGCTCTAATTTCCAATCTGCATATATCTCTCTACTCTTGTTACCTTGGAGAGGTGTATTGTGATTCCTTCAGTCTTAGCTACAGATTTTCTTTTTCTCTGTCATAAATGAACAGGTCTCCTAGAACCACATGCAAATGCCCACTGACTCCTATATAACTATGCAGAGACTACTATTACGATGTTTTGTCCTATGGATTAGGAGGACAGAGCCATAGTTAAGTTTGTTTTGCTCTTTGGCTCTGTATTGCAGACCCTTATATACATATATATATATATACACACATATATATATAACATAACATATATATATATACAAAACATATATCTGTGCTACTCAATAATGAGCCCTTGTAGGCATAAAATAAAATGTGTGTTTAAATTAATCTGAGTTAAGGTAAACCTTCCCTAGTGGAATTTGGGATTTTCGCTATCCAAAACTGCAACTCACCCACTACCTATACTTTCTCTCTACTTTCCCTCTCTACCAGCTTTTTTTTTTCTGTTTACTGTTGAAATAACTGTGACTTTGGCTTAGACAATGGTTTATTACACAAGCAACAAAAAGAAAAAAATAGATCACTTGCGCATTAACAATATTAAAAACTTTTATGCTTCAGAGGACATCATAAGGTGAAAAGAAAGCCCATAAAATGAGAAAATTTTTGCAAATCACATATCTGATAAAGGACTTGGATTTAGAATGTATAAAAAACTCTTAGATCTCAAAAAGAAAAAGACAGTTAACACAGTTTTTTAAATGGGCAAAGGATCTGACTAACATTTTTTCCAAAGAAGATATATAAATAGCCAATAAGTACATGAAAAGATGCCCAATGTTATTAGCCACCAGGGAAAAGCAAATGAAAACCATAATTAAATACCATGCTATATCCATTCACTCACTCACTCATTCACTCACTCAAATGGTTTTAATAAAGAGACAATAACAAGTGTTCACAAAAATGTGGAGAAATAGGAACCCTGAAATACTGCTAGTGGGAATGTAAAATGTATGACTGCTTTGAAAAACAATTTGACAATTTCTAACAGTTACCTTATGATCTAGCAATTCTAATCCTAGCAATACACCCATGAGAATATGTCCATCCAAGCACTTGTACATGAATGTTCATAGCAACATTATTCACCATAGCCAAAAAGTAGAAATAACACATTTGTACACCAACTGATAAATAGATAAATAAAATCTGGCATATCTATATAATGGAATATTATTTGGCAATGAAAAGAACTGAAGTACTGATTCATGCTACAACATAGCCTTGAAAATATTATGCGAAGTGAAAGAAGCCAGTCACAAAGAACCACCTATTTTATGATTCCATGTGTATATGAAATGTCTACAACAGGCAGGTCTACAAAGACAGAAAGTAGTGTTTGCCTAGAGCTAGGGGAGATGAAGGGATTGGGAGAGTGATAGCGAAGGAGTATGGGGTTTTTTTTGGGGGGGAGGGGATAATAAAATGTTTTAAAATTGATTGTAGTGATAGATGCACAACTCTGTTAATATATTAAAAACCATTGAATTGTACACTTTAAAATGGTGAATTGTGTGGTATGTGAATCTCAATAAAGCTGTTTGAGAAAACCCCAGACTTCACTCTATTCAGCTATTCCTCCTCCCTGCTCCCAAAAAGTGCCATTGACTATTTCTTTATAGAGAGTGTTGTGATGCATTACTCAGACCTACCCCTTAAGGACTAAAGGACTTAGTCTCCCAGCTGCTGAGAATATTGACTACTGTGGCTCACAGCTGAGTCTTTCCTGGAGTCTTCAGTTGATGAAACTGCTCCTCAAAGATGATGACACCTTATCCCAACCATGGCTCACACTAAATAACTGCTCATTATGGGAGTGTAAAGGCCTGATCCCCTTGCCTCAATTCAGGACATTTCTGCAGAGTAATCTCAGCCCCAGAGCTCCCCTTGGGATCATTTGCAACTGTATCTCAGTTTAGTGTTTCCCTTACTCTTCTATAGATGTTCTTACTAGCACTGCTCAATAAACCTTCCCCATACAAATCTCCTTCTGAGAGTCTCCTTCCCAAGGAGCTCAACTTAAAACACCTGACACTGAATGACTGTCTTTTTTTCATTGATGCATAACAAATGTATGTAGTTCTGAGATACGTGTGGTAATTTAATATGCTTATATAATTGGCAAAGATCAAATCAGTGTACTTGGAATATCAATCACCTTAAATATGTCTTTTCTTTATGCTAGAAACATTTGAATTCTAGCTACTTTGAAATGTACAATAGATTGTTGTAAATGATAGTCTCCCTGCTGATCTATCTAACACTAGGTCTTATTTCTTCTATCAAAGTGTATATTTGTACCCATTAATCAACTTCTCTTCATCCCCTCTTCCCTGCTACCCTTCCTGGCCTCTGGTAACCACCAAAATACTCCCTACTTCCATGAGCTACACCTTTCAGCTCTCACATATGAATGAGAACAAGTGATATTTGTCTTTCTGTGCCTGGCTTCTTTCACTTAAGGTAATGACTTCCAGTTCCATCCATGTTGCTGCAAATGAGAGGATTTCATTTTTTATGGCTGAATAATATTTTGTTTTTTATATATATATATATATTCCATTTTTTAAATCCTTTCATTGACTGATAAGCACTTGGGTTAATTCCACATTTTGGCTATTGTGAATAGTGCTGCAAGAAACATGGGAGTGCAGATGTCTTTTTGATATATTGATTTCCTTTCTTTTGGGTATATATACCCAGTAGTGGAATTGCTGGA
Organism: Symphalangus syndactylus; assembly: GCF_028878055.3. Lineage (NCBI taxonomy): Eukaryota > Metazoa > Chordata > Mammalia > Primates > Hylobatidae > Symphalangus > Symphalangus syndactylus. The sequence goes on along the minus strand of NC_072426.2, from coordinate 123,135,867 downwards.
TTATATGGTAGTTTCATTTTTAATTTTTTGAAGAACCCCCAAATTGTGCTTCATAGTGGCTACCACGACATTACACTCCAACAAACGGTGTACAAGGGTTCCCCTTTCTCTCCATCCTTGCCAGCGTTCATTATTGCCTTTTTGATAAAACCACTTTAACTAGAGTTAGATGATATCTTATTGTGGGTTTTATTTGCATTTTTCTGATGATTAGTGATATTGAGCATTTGTACATACACATTTTAGGCAAGTTGTATGTCTTCTTTTGAGAAATGTCTATTCAGATCTTTTGCCCATTTAAAAAATCAGATTAAATTTTTTTTTGCTATTGAGTTGTTTTGAGATATATATATCTCAAACATAAAATGTGTGTATATATACATATACACACACACACACACACACACACATGCATATGTATGTATTCTGGCTACTATTCCCTTGTCAGATGGTTAGTTTCCAAATATTTTCTCCCATTCTGTGGGTTTTTACTTTGATGATTGTTTCCTTTACTGTGCAGAAGGTTTTTAGCTTGACATAATCCCATTTATCTATTTTTGCTTTGGTTGCCTGTGCTTTTGAGGTCTTACATACAAAAAAATTACCCAGACCAATATCCTGAATTGTTTCTCCAATGTTTTCTTCTAATAGTTTTATAGCTTTATAGCTTCAGGTCTTACATTTAAGTTGTTAATCCGTTGTGATTTAAATTTTTGGTAAGGTGAGCGGGTCTAGTTTCATTCTTCTGCATATAATACAGCTATCTATTTTTGCCGCATCACTGATTAAAAAGATTGTCCTTTCCCCACTGTAGGTTCTTGGTAGCTTTGTTGAAGATAAGTTGGCTGTAAATGTGTGAATGTATATCTGGGTTCTCTATTCTGTTCCATTGGTCTATATGTCTATTTTTATGCCAGTACCACGACGATTTGGTTACTCTGGCTTTGTAGTAAAATTTGAAGTCAGGTAGTGTGATGCCTTTACTTTGTTCTTTTTGCTCAGGATTGCTTTGACTATTTGGTGTCTTGACTATTTGATGTCTTGACTATTCCATGCCTTTTATATTTCTGTGAAGAATGTCACTGGAATATTGATGGGTATCACATTGAATCTGTAATTTTAACAATATTCTTCTAATCAATGAACATGGAATATCTTTTCATTTTTAGTGTCTTTTTCAATTTCTTTCAACAGTGTTTCTATAGTTTTCCTTATATAGATCTTTCATTTCTTTGGTTAAATGGATTCCTAGGTATTTTATGTTCTTTGTAGATATTATAAATGGGATTACTTTCTTGATTTTTTTTAGGTTGTTCACTGTTGGCATATATACATTATACTGATTTATGTACATTGATTTTGGATCATGCAACTTCACTGAATTCATTAATAAGATCTAAGAGATTTTTTGGGTGGGTTCTTTAGGTTTTTCTAAGTATAATAAAATGTTTTAAAATTGATTGTAGTGATAGATGCACAACTCTGTTAATATATTAAAAACCATTGAATTGTACACTTTAAAATGGTGAATTGTGTGGTATGTGAATCTCAATAAAGCTGTTTAAGAAAACCCCAGACTTCACTCTATTCAGCTATTCCTCCTCCCTGCTCCCAAAAAGTGCCATTGACTATTTCTTTATAGAGAGTGTTGTGATGCATTACTCAGACCTACCCCTTAAGGACTAAAGGACTTAGTCTCCCAGCTGCTGAGAATATTGACTACTGTGGCTCACAGCTGAGTCTTTCCTGGAGTCTTCAGTTGATGAAACTGCTCCTCAAAGATGATGACACCTTATCCCAACCATGGCTCACACTAAATAACTGCTCATTATGGGAGTGTAAAGGCCTGATCCCCTTGCCTGTGAACAACGCTAATTTGATTTTTCTCTTTCCAATTTGGATGGTTCTTATTTCTTTCTCTTGACTAAATGCTCTGGCCAGTACTTCCAGTACTAAATTAAATAAAAGTGGTGAAAGTGAGCATGCTGCCTTTTTCCAGATCTTAGAAGAAAGGCCTTCAATTCTCCTCATCCAGTGCAATGCTAGTTGTGGTTTTGTCATATATGGCCTTCATTATATTGAAGTATGTTTCTTCTGTACCCAGTTTGAGGAAGGTTTTATTGTTAAGGAATGTTAAATTTTATTGAATGTTTTTGGCATCTATCGAAATAATCATATGTTGTTTTTCCTTCATTCTGTTTATATGATGTATCAAATTGATTGATTTGCATATGTTGAAACATTTTGCATTTCTGGGATTAATCCCATTTGATCATAGTGTGTGCTCTTTTTAATGTGTTGTTGAATTCAGTTTGCTGGTTTCTTTGTTGAGGATTTTTGCATCTTTATCAGTTATACTGGCCTCTAGTTTTCCTTTTTTCTTGTTGTTGTATCTTTGTCTGGTTTTGGTAGAAGGGTAATGCTGGCCTTGTAGAACAGGTGAGGGAAAATTCCCTTCTCTTAAATTTTTTTGAAGACTTTGAGTAGAATTGGTATTAGTTCTTTAAATGTTTGGTAAAATTCAGCAAAGCCATCTGATTCTGGGCTTTTCTTTGAAGGCAGACTTTTTATTATAGCTATTAATCTTGTTATTCATTTTTGGTTTATTGAGGTTTTCTATTTCTTCATGGTTCATTCTTGGTAGGTTGCGTGTGTCCAGGAATTTATCCATTCCTTCTAGGTTTTCCAATTCATTGGCATATAAGTGTTCATAACCTATATTATGATTAAAATGGAATTGATCATAATGATTTGTTATATTTCTATTGTTTCAGTTGTTATGTCTCATATTTTGTTTCTGATGTTTATGTAGTTTTGTCTTCTCTTGTTAGTCTAACCAAAGCTTTATCAATGTTATTTGTCTTTCAAAAACCCAAATTTTCATTTTGTTGATCTTTTGTATTGTTATTTTGGTCTTTCTGTCATTTATTTCTGCTCTAATCTTTATCATTTCTTTCCTTCTACTAATTTTGGGCTTGATTTGTTTTTGCTTTTCTAGTAGCTAGAGGTGCACTGTTAGAATGTTTATTTGAAGTCTTTCTACTTTTTAGATGTGGGTGTTTATTGCTGTAAATTTTTCTCTTAGTACTGCTTTTGCTATATCCCATAGATTTTGGTATGTTTTATTTCCATTTTTATATGCTTCAAGAAAATTGTTAATTTCCTTCTTAATTTCTTTAACTCAATGGTCATTCAAAAGCATATTATTTAATATGTATTCGTGAAGTTTCCGAAGTTTTTCTTGTTATTGATTTCTAGTTTTATTCCACTGTGGTAAGAAAAAATACTTGGTATAATTTCTGTTTTGTCGATTTTGTTCAGACTTGTTTTGTTGCCTAGCATATGGTCTATTCTGGAGAATATACTATGTGCTGATGTAAAGAATGTGTATTCTGCAGCAACTGGGTGCAATGTTCTATCAATTTCAGTTAGGCCTATTAGATCTAGTGTGTAGTTTTAACTCTGATGTTTCTTTGTTGATTATTTTTGTTTGAATGAGCTGTTCATCACTGAGAGTAGGGTGTTAAAGCCCCCTCCTATTATTGTTTTGTAGTCTATCTCTACCTTCAAATTTTTAATGTTTGCTTTATATACTTGGGAGCCCTGGTATTGTGTGCATAGAGATTTGTAATTATTATATACTCTCTTGCTAAGTTGACCCCTTTATCATTTTACAGTCACTGTCTTTTCTCTTTTTACAATCTTTGATTTGTAGTCTCTTATCTAAGTATAGCTACTCCTGCTCTTTTTTGATTTTCAGTTGCATGAAATATCTTTTTTCACCTTTTTACTTTTAGTCTGTGTGTGTCTGTATAGGTGAAGTGGAATTCTTTTTTTTTTTCATGTGAATAATACATTTTATTTGATCTAACATATCCAAAATATTATTGTTTAGCATGTAATTTGTATAAAAATATTTGGTAATAATTTTGTTCTGAAGACTATTTGATATTAATCTTGTCACTCCAGGATTCACATGATAGTGACTGAATAATTTCCATCCATCCACTTACTTTTTTTTGAGACCCAATTTTTATGCATTTTAGTGTATACATTGCATAATTTGTAGTGTTATTCTCAGACTATTGGCACATGCATACAGTCATCTAGCAAGCAACACAATCAATTCAAAAATTCTTTGGTGCCCCATTATCTTCAATGCTGTCTCCTGTTCTCAGTCCCTGTAACCCCTGTTCTGTTTTGTCAGATAGTTTTACCTCTTTCAGAATTTCATAAAAAATAAAATTAGTGTAATATTTTGAGTCTGGCTTCTTTCACTCAGCACAAATGATTAGAGATTCATCCATGCGGTTGTGTGTCAGTGGTACATTGCATTCTTCTTCCGAGTAGTATTCCATAATGTGGATGTACCATATTACATCATTCATTTACCAGTTGAAAAGCATTTAGATTAATTTCAGATTTTGGTGATCATAAATAAAGCTTTGTAAGGATTCCCTTATAAAGGACATTGTATGCCTAACTTTAAAAAAAAACAATATTCCAATGTGGTTGTACCATATTTTGCATTCCTCCCAGCAATATCTGAAGGTTCTTCCGCATCCTTGCTAGCATGTACTATTAGCATTCTAACAGGTGTGCAGTGGGATCTCATTGTTAAAGACTTACTTTTAATCTTATCACTTCTTTATATTTAACATAGTTTTCTTGTCGGTAGCAGAGTTGGGCCGTTTTTTAAATCCTGTCTGACAATTTATCCTGTTAAATATTTATGTCATTTACATCAAATATAATATTGAAATGATAAGGCTTAAATCTCTCAGCTTGCTATTTGCTTTTTACCTGCTTTAACTCTTTCCTGTATTTTTCTGGATTAATTGAAATTTTTAAATATTCTGTTTTATCTCTGCTTCTTGCTCATTTGCAAGTCTATTTGTTTTAATTTTTTTTTTTATTATACTTTAGGTTTTAGGGTACATGTGCACAATGTGCAGGTTTGTTACATATGTATCCATGTGCCATGTTGATTTCCTGCACCCATTATCTCGTCATTTAGCATTAGGTATATCTCCTAATGCTGTCCCTCCCCCCTCCCCCCACCCCACAACAGTCCCCGGAGTGTGATGTTCCCCTTCCTGTGTCCATGAGTTCTCATTGTTCAATTCCCACCTATGAGTGAGAACATGCGGTGTTTGGTTTTTTGTCCTTGCGATAGTTTACTGAGAATGATATTTTCCAATTTCATCCGTGTCCCTACAAAGGACACGAACTCATCATTTTTTATGGCTGCATAGTATTCCATGGTGTATATGTGCCACATTTTCTTAATCCAGTCTATTGTTGTTGGACATTTGGGTTGGTTCCAAGTCTTTGCTATTGTGAATAGTGCCGCAATAAACATACCTGTGCATGTGTCTTTATAGCAGCATGAATTATAGTCCTTTGGGTATATACCCAGTAATGGGATGGCTGGGTCAAATGGTATTTCTAGTTCTAGATCCCTGAGGAATCTCCACACTGACTTCCACAATGGTTGAACTAGTTTAGGAATTCTTGAAAGTAGTATATAGTTGGGTCTTACTTTTTTTATCTCTTCAGCCACTCTTTGCCTTTTAATTGAAGAATTGAGTCTACTTACCTCCCGTGATGGTTAATATTGAGTGTCAACTTGATTGGATTGAAGGATACAAAGTATTGATCCCCTGGGTGTGTCTGTGAGGGTGTAGACAAAGGAGATTAACATTTGAGTCAGTAGGCTGGGGAAGGCAGAACCACCCTTAATCTGGTGGGCACAACCTAATCAGCTGACAGTGAATATAAAGCAGGCAGAAAAAACGTGAATGAACAAGACAGGCCTAGCCTCCCAGCCTACATCTTTCTCCCATGCTGGATGCTTCCTTCCCTCG